>NC_039282.1:17809581-18089801 GCF_003368295.1 Carassius auratus | reverse complement strand
TGAAATCTGACAACTAGAAGAATGATTCCTTTTGGTAATCAAATTTTGTGACGGTATCGGTCAATATTGGTCAACAGTTAAAGCACAGAATACAAATAAAAGAGTCTGGAAGCAATGAATGAAGACTACAGTAAGTAGGTTGTGAGAAAACAAAGGCGATTTTTCAAAGCTTCCTAGTGTTTTTAACTTCTATAAGCTAAAAATGTCATAACCTAATGTCATAACTCTGTAAATAAACTATGGCATGTGGGCGTTTCCTGACATCTCATATCAGGAAATCTTAACTGCTTTTTATAGTGGTTGGATAACTGTCTTAAGGCCTTTATTGGTTATAATTTAGTGTGTTGGGCAAAGTATCTGTGTGTTTTTTATGCTTGTTAATTTTAATAACTGAAATGGCTATGGTAAAGCAAAAAGATAATGAAGGCAAGGACATTAATATGACATAGTAACATAGATAACAGTAAAAGAAAGTTTCTCAGCAAGCTCAAGAGTGCCAGACTGCACGGATACATGTTCTACTCAACTTATAGTATGTATAATCATATTAATATTTTAGCTATTAGTTTCTTTTAGAGTGTGAAACAGTTTGATAATCTGAAAGTGTAGTCCTTTTCCCAGTATAGAAATGTAATCAATATAAAAATGGTTAATAAAGGTTAAGTGAGTAAGTGGTTTTACAGTAACAGAGAAACACCAAAAGAACTTATACACTCTCCACAAGCACATATCAGCAACATTTCATCAACAGTCATAGAAATCCAGAAGAGGGCAGTATTAAGTATTAAATCTAACAGATGCAGATAGCATTATGCTTTTAGCTGAATTACACTATACTACGCCATATTGATTTTCATGTCATTTTTATACACATAAATGTTATGCACATTCAAGACAGTACATGTAAAGAAATGAACAATATGCATTTACTTTTAAATGGTAACATGTTTAGATATATAAGCTTAGCATGTGCAGGATGATGATGCATCAGCTGTTATTACTGTAAAGGGAATGAACAAAATCATATTAATGTTAATTTAAAAAATCTGTAATTTTATTTAGTCAAATAACCGAAAAAAACAGAAGACAAAGGAAAATCCCAGTTAAAGAGATTCATCTGAAACGTAAATGTATTCTGCAACATATATAGGCATATGAACGTATGCATTTAGCTGCCAGTATATTATGAGGAAATTAAAGATATGGCAGCAACAGCAACTTTCAAATTGAATAATATGATGTTTTAAATAAGTGCATAGATGAAATATTGAATGGTAACTCTGAATTACAATAATTATGACATCTTAAATAAACAAATAAAAACATATTTTCTTGATTTCAGCACAGGGCATAAATCATTTAACAGTATTGTAAGATAAATAAAACAACATATGCATTTCAGTAAAGACACAAAATTCCAGTGCGACTTTTTGTCATTTTTCAGTCAAATTATAATGATGCTGCTACATTAATACTCTTTATATTTTCATATTTTTGACCGTATATTCATTCAAACTTTTGTATTTTTTTCAAATAATCTTCTGATCCTTCAAGAAATGCCTCAGTGTCTGTCAAATATTCGGTGGATAAAATAAATCTGAAGACACAAACATGAAGAATGACATGTCACAGTTTATACCTTCACTCAGCTCCTGCGGCTTTAGTTTGTTTTTAGGGCACTACTTCCCTTCACTTAATTCCAGACTGCAAATGCTTGTTACTATAGATTTGTTCGTAGCTCAGTTACAGCTCTTCTGCAGTTGTCTGGGGAATCTTGTCCCATGGAGCATTTGCCAAGCCCTGCTACTTCGCCCCATGGAATTAGTTGGAGATTTTAGATTACAGTCTTGTGCATATTTGTGTTTACACATTCTGTTATTATGAAGTAAAAACTTATATCCGTTCGAAAGCACCAAATCCTCTCTCTTTGGCAGCTGAGGACAGTAAAAAGCCATATTTTTAAATGGAATTTGAATGACTCTTTGGTTTAAATCTTTACAACTCTGAAGATTTTAAGCATTTTCCAGCAATTAAATGGCTTCTTAGTTCACGGTTCTGGCCGAGTCATTGCATTGAGGAAGACATCATGGTTTAGTTATGCAACTGTTGTCATGATGAGCACACATGATGCACAGGGGAGCTCCTGTGTCAACAGACTATTCCTTACACTAGTAACTTGAAAACGTTGAAGTGTGTCACTGTTAAAACCCAATTTATGTGACTGGTGAAAATTATGCACAGCATTGCACACAGAGTATAAATAAAGACATTCAAAATGACCTGAATTTCACCACTTTAAGGTGAACCTTCAGCATAACTCCACCAGCTGTATTGCAATAGTTAAGCAATGGTTTACTCAAAGTGAAAAATTTCATATACAAACCCGATTCCAAAAAAGTTGGGACACTGTACAAATTGTGAGTAAAAAAAGAATGGAATAATTTACAAATCTCATAAACTTATATTTTATTCACAATAGAATATAGATAACATATCAAATGTTGAAAGTGAGATATTTTTAAATGTCATGCCAAATATTGGCTCATTTTGGATTTCATGAGAGCTACACATCCAAAAAAAGTTGGGACAGGTAGCAATAAAAGACCGGAAAAGTTAAATGTACATATAAGGAACAGCTGGAGGACCAATTTGCAACTTATTAGGTCAATTGACAACATGATTGGGTTTAAAAAGATCCTCTCAGAGTGGCAGTGTCTCTCAGAAGTCAAGAAGGGCAGAGGATCACCAATTCCCCCAATGCTGCGGCAAAAAATAGTGGAGCAATACCAGAAAAGAGTTTCTCAGAGAAAAAATGTTTGAAGTTATAATCATCTACAGTGCATAATATCATCCAAAGATTCAGAGAATCTGGAACAATCTCTGTATGTAAGGGTCAAGGCGAAAAACCATACTGCATGCCCGTGATCTTCTGGCCCTGCACTGCATCACATACAGGAATGCTACAGTAATGGAAATCACAACATGGGCTCAGGAATACTTCCAGAAAACATTGTCGGTGAACACAATACACCGTGCCATTCGCTGTTTTCGGCTAAAACTCTATAGGTCAAAAAAGAAGCAATATCTAAACATGATCCAGAAGCGCAGGAGTTTTCTCTGGGCCAAGCCTCATTTAAAATGGACTGTGGCAAAGTGGAAAACTTTTCTGTTCTTAATCAAAATCTGAAGTTCTTTTTGGAAAACTGGGATGCCATGTCTTCCAGACTAAAGAGGACAAGGACAACCCAAGTTGTTATCAGCGCTCAGTTCAGAAGCCTACATCTCTGATGGTATGGGGTTGCATGAGTGTGTGTGGCATGGGCAGCTTACACATCTGGAAAGGCACCGTCAATGCTAAAAGGTATATTCAAGTTCTAGAACAACATTGCTCCCATCCAGACGTCGTCTCTTTCAGGGAAGACCTTGCATTTTCCAACATGACAGACCACATACTGCATCAATTACAACACCATGGCTGCGTTGAAGAAGGATCCGGGTACTGAAATGGCCAGCCTGCAGTCCAGATCTTTCACCCATAGAAAACAATTGGCACATCATAAAGAGGAAGATGTAACAAAGAAGACCTAAGACAGTTGAGCAAGAAGCCTGTATTAGACAAGAATGGGTCAACATTCCTATTCCTAAACTCTGGCAACTTTTTTGGCTGCAAAAGGGGAGCCGACACAATATGAACACAGTTATAATACAAATAACTGTCTCATTTCTTACAGATGAGTGCGGTGACGCATGTTACGTACCATGATGCTCAGATTCTGGATGGATCCTACACTGGAAGACCAAAATAATGTGCTTTGATGAGATCAAGACAACAAAGGATAATGGATAATATGTCTGACTACGGATCAGAAGATGTTCGGCTCCTGGCTGGCTCGCTCTAATGACCTAATGGTTAGAGAGCTGGACTAGTTACCAGAAGGTCATCGGTTTGAGTCTCGGTGCTTGCAGGTGTTGTTGATGGGGGGAGGTAATGAACAGTGCTCTCTTTCACCCCCAATACCCATGGCTGAAGTGTCCTTGAGCAAGGCACTGAACTCCAGTTGCTCCCGGGCGCTGGATATATAGCATATGCACTTGGATGGGTTAAATGCAGAGCACCAATTCTGAGTATGGGTTAATATAGTTGGCAAATGTCACAACTTTCACAAGAATTTCAGTCTGTCACAGTAATCATAATGGTGTTTCTTGGGATTGTTAGTGAGTGCCTTGACATATTGTCCCACCTGCTCCCCCATGACACCTTCACTTTGACCGAAGCGACCTGCACTTCAGCAGGTTCCTCAATAGCACCTGCAAATGCTGTTCAGAGAGTCTGCTTTAAACAAAGAACCTGGATGCAAAAAGTGAGAAAGTAACATGTAAAAGATGCAGTTAAAGTGAATGATGTTAAACTTCTCCATGTTTCGCTGAATAAAGTCATACAAATAACGTGAAGTTATCTTTGCTTTTAGGGTGAAGTAACCTTTTAATAATTCAAATCTTGTAATAAAGGATGAAGTTGGTTTAAAATGAAAAAAAAAAAATAGCAATTGTGAATATCCTTTTGCTAAGTGATTTCATGTTGGCTTTAATAAAAATGTTGATTGAGGGAAACAAAAGTTTGTAAGTGTCTGATTTTTTTATTTAAATAAATGCTGTATTTTGAACTTTTTATTCATAAAAAAAAGAAGAAAAAAACCTTTCACAGTTTCTACAAAAAATATTTTTTCAGCATGGGTTTAATAAATAGTTCTCGAGCAGCAAATCAGCATATTAGAATAGTTTCTGTATCATTTGACACTGAAAACTGAAAATTTTGCTTTGCATCACAGGAATAAATTACATTTTAAAATGTATTCAATTAGAAACTGCCCTTTTAATCTGTAATAATATTTCACAAAATTACTGTTTTACAGTATTTCAAATAAATTAAATATGGCCTCTCACAACTGAGTTTGTTATACTCGTTATAATTTTCTTTATATTAGCATAACTGTAACCCACTATAGTGACACTTCCGCCTTTTAGCACATTAATTGAATGACAGGATACTATTTAATTGCAGGTTCATTTCTGTTATTTCCATCTTTATGGTCTCTCGATATAGCCTGACATTGGCTATGAACATGATCTGTTTAACAAAACCTGACGGTTACTTTCAGCCTACTGCCTATAGCTAAATATAGTAGGATGGATATAATGTAAACCATGCATTAAATATTATTTACGCTAAGTTGATGTGTATTTAAGTTATTGTCAATTGTATTTTGTAATTCTCTGAAATGACCAGCAGAGGGCCACCAGTACTAGTACATCTCTGAACATGAGAATCTACATCATTTAATTGAACATCCATTACGTCCAGTAAAAAATAAAAATAAAAATAAAAATAAAATAAAAATAATAATTAAATAAATAATAATTTAAAAAAAAACTCACGAGCTTATTATTTATTTATTTTTTTTTCTTGAAACGCGTGTGTTTATTTATTTAAATAAATGCCACTGGTTTGGTATTCTGTTGTCTAACTCACTTGCACTTTTTTTTTTTTTTTTTTTTTTGGAAACATTGAATGCAAGAGAATAGATTTCAAGAATCGAACTCGATGTGAAAGGATTCCTCTGATCCAGCCAATCGCTGCTCGCCAGGTGACGTCACTTGATGAAAGGGAATTCTGCGTCAAACACGCGCAGCAGATCAGATCACATCACACCAGACCGAGCCGTTCCCGCATCGGGATCGTGCAGTTTAGACCGTTCTTGTTTCCATATCGGAGTTTGTGCATGTGCAGATATTCGGATTAACAGATGGAGGGCTGTAAGTGAATGAACAAGCTCGTTTAAAGCGCTTTATCCAGGACGTGTCTGAAGCTTTGATGTACATGCTGATGCGAGATCAGATTACAGGCATCAGCATCAGACCGCAGGCTTTCATCTGAGCTTTTACTTCAGAGCTGGACACGGGACGGGTTCAGACCTCAGCAGCGAGCGCACTGGATCAGTTTACCGCAGGAGACGGCGATCTCACGAGCGACTCGTTACCGGTAAGAAAGTTTTGCACACAGTTGCAGCGCTGCTTTGATCCTCAGCTCGTTAATATGAATCCAAAAATCAGTGCCTTAAGAAATCTACACGACACACACACACATAGTGCAAGCATGTTTTTTTTTTTTTTTTTTTTTTTTTTTCACTTCAGGTCAAAAAGTGGGCTACAAATCCATGTTTTATAGTATGCATTATTATGTTTTGAAGTCTGGTTTCAATATGTACACAACGCAATGTAGTATTACATAAATAAAAACAACAACAATAGTAATAGATCTCTCTCGGATCTCAAGTAGCCTATATAACTGGCAAGTTAATAATTATCGGCCAATTTTTTATTTTTTTTGGCCAGTTTTAATAAATAGTTATATATACATGTTAATATGTCAATATAGGTGTTTCCATATAATATATAAATAATCTTGCAATCATCTTATGTTTTTTTTTTTTTTTTTTTTTTTGCATGTTGGTATGTATAATTTATTAGGTCTGATTTATCTGATAATCATTATTGGCCTATATTTTTAAAGATTATTCAATTATTTGAAATGCCTGATACTTCCAGCTAATACAATCCTATAGAAGGACTTTTCTTCCAACTCAGTCTAACTTCATCTCTTTAAAAATTATACATCTACAGATTATGCCTTTTTATCATGCTTTATTATGAACATTTAAAAAAGGCACCAAAGGGTATTTATTTATAATAATCACTGTTTGTTTGGAGTTCACACTGTTTTGAAAGATAATGCAAATAGCGTCCTCCATTAATCATTCATCAAAGGATTTGTGCTTTCACAGTGTACTGTATGTGAGAAAGACCTTTCACAATGCCCCGCGCTCTGATCCTCTCCAGTTTTCCTCTTCAGAGGATACTCGTCCTTCCACTGTGTGTTATGGTATGTTTCATTCATATTAACAGCTTTTGCTAACTTTTACATTTTAAGAGATTTTAAGAGAAAGAGATTTGATTTAAATGACTGTACACTTCCATTTATGCTATCTTTTACTTGCACTTCAATTTGGTAAACCTCCAATGATATTATGGAATAAGTAATGATCTTAGTTTCATGTTCCTCACAGTTTGCAGTAATGGCCGAGGAGAGAAGAGATTGCAGGGAGCAGGAATACCAGGATAAGTCTGGAAACTGTATTCCCTGCCGGCAGTGTGATGCTGGACAAGAGCTTTCCAAGGTTTGCCAACTCCGCACTAGGCTATTTATTTTTTGTTTTAGCCTAATTTGAAATATTGGTGCACGTATAAAACTTGTATCTTTAATTTCCTAAAAAGATTACATCTTAAATCAAGAAAAAGCACTCACTTCCCTTGAATTGATTCCCATTGAGCTTAATTCTGGAATTATTTCTGTACAGCACCTACCACAGATTAATATGCAGATATATTTAGACCTTTATACTTTGAGTTGTTAAAAAAAAAAAAAAAAAAAAAAAAGACCACGTATGCGATTTTATGATATTATGCACTGTAGATGATGATAACTTCAAACTCTTTACAATTTTTCACTGAGAAACTCCTTTCTGGTATTGCTCCACTATTTTTCGCCGCAGCATTTGGGGGATTGGTGATCCTCTGCCCTTCTTGACTTCTGAGAAACACTGCCACTCTGAGAGGCTCTTTTTATACCCAATCATGTTGCCAGTTGACCTAATAAGTTGCAAATTGGTCCTCCATCTGTTCCTTATATGTACATTTAACTTTTCTGGCCTCTTATTGTTTGCGTTCCCATCAGAGTTCATGAAAGACTTCCAGACCAAACTGGCCAAAAGCAAAGAGTTCACCAATAAAGAGGGGATGCCAATGTTTTGAATAGCTTGTCCCGACCGATTATTTATTGCTTCCTCCTTTTCATAAAGAGAGAGGGTAAACCGCTGTTCTCCTTTGTAGAGCGCTGGCCACGCTTTAATCAGTTACACCCACACTTCTTTTCCTCTCTTGCTCACAATCTTCTGTTTTTCCTTCAAGCCTTTTAATGTCATTGCCACCCCTGAGAATTTCAAGGCATTGTAAACACGGCATGTTAAGAAATTAAGTGGTTTTGTACTACAAACTTAATCTAAATGGAGGTCTGGGGTATTTTTGAAGTGTGGAAATCATTAAAGAGTTTATGCCTGTATATGGATGTATACAAATGTAGTGCACATGCTACTTTTAACTGCACGAATTTCATGTCGGTACACATGAACACACACTTATTGGTTATGCGCTTCAATGCTTCAGATGTTTTTGGCTAATTAATGCTTTGGGGCCTGAGGGGGTAGTGAATGATTGCCTACTTTTTCCATTAAAGCACTTGTGGTTTACCCTATTCTTTAGAGCCAAGGACAATATTGTATGGTTAGTTTCGATGTTAAAATACTTTCTCTTATCTCAGTTTAATATGCAAATACTAGTAGGCGTTGGTTTCTTTTTGGAAAAAAAGTATAAACACTTTGTCTATGTTGTGCTTTCTAAACATTGCTTTGTTTGATTGAACCTCCCGACCTGCCCAGCAACAGGGTCAATGGCTCAACTAATGGCGCAGGTTTGGGGGCGGGGCTATCTGTTTGTTGTGACCAATGGCAGATGGGAGGAGTGCTGGGGAAACCTGTTTAAAAAGAGTCATTATCTTTACTATAGAAATCACACTTAACCTTAGAATAGCTGTGAGACTGACAGAAACACCTTAAGATTTTTGTTGTTTTAGTGTCTGACACTTCAGAAGCTCTTCCAGATGATTTGTTTTGTAAGAGCAGAAGAAAAGTTCACATTACGCCCTTTTGCTTGTTTTTCAGAGATCCGTGACTAGTCAAACAGCTTGTAAAACCCCACCTACACACTGTTTTTCACCTAAAAAGACGATAACAGCCAAAGATAAAGTTGTGTTGATAGGCATTTTGTAATTGTTAAAGCATGCATGCATGAAATTTAGCATGCAGATACATCTAGTTGGCTGTTAACCACTGCACCTGGATCATCGGATCTCAGGAACTGAATCAGTTTTGATTTGATAACGAATCAGTCAGGTGGTTTTGTGAACTCAAACAATGATTCGAATCTTCAGTGCATAGCAAACTGACACCTCAGTGGCATCTTGAGAAACACATACGTTTCACAACTGTACTGCTCATCACTCTTGAAAAAAATCGGACTCAAAAGATTTCTTCACAAATCTGAGGAAGTTGGACAGATAGGAGTTCGGAACAACAAAAGGGTGAATAGATGATGATATTAATTGCTTTTCAACTATTGCTTTAAAGGATTCTGGAAATAAATCTGCACTTTTTATGAATTATCACCTCAGCCCGTCAACAAATTCATCCTTATGCAGATGTGCAGTTTCTCCAAAACAAACCTCATAACATTCAGTCGCATTCCTGACTGCTAAGCGTCATGGAGGATTGCATCTCGGTTTTTTGAGCAGCTAAATGAAACCCGTCTTGTTTTTGTTTTTTGAATAGACACATTAAAGTTTGTTTTAGGATCATTGATATTTTGCATGGTTACATCATTTTTATGACAATTAAGCACATATAACGTTTATATATCGATCAAATAAAGTTTACATATTGTTTAAATGCAGTGATAATTTTTTAGATTCTATAATATTCCCAAGCTGAATTTATTTTAGCAAAATATGATTTTTTATTTATTTATTTTGGGGTGAAAGTTTTCATGAGATTTACCCTTAAAGCTTTCCTGTTCGGGGAATTAAGAAGTTCACCCATTGTTTTGATAGGAAGTACAGATACTTCAGCATAATTTAGTAGAATAGAGTGGTTTTGGGGTTTGAATTTGACGACTTGAACACTTGTGTGTCTGAACTTGCTTTACTCCACTATTACACAGCCATCCTGCTGTTTTGCTTGGCATTCTCACCCAAATCTGATCCGGAGATAGTGGAGAAATGGTACTTGCAGGTACTGGTTTGGTGAGTCCTCTTAGACAAGATTGTTCCTGGGTGATTCTGGACTGTGAAAACAGGCGTTTGAAAATAATAGAGGTGACATTCTTAACTTTTCATTTTAAAGCTAAATCATACATATCTGTTATTAGAGGCTAAATAACATTTAAACTATATTTAAACTGCTCAACTGTCTGTACATGGACAGAAGTTTGGCCTGGTCTTATTGTAACATGCCTGTTCAGGCTTTATAGTGTGTATTGACCTCTTTTGACCTCTTGGCTTTTTTAAAAACCGCATCAGGAAGCAGGCAGGAAATGATGTAGGAAACAGGATTAGGAAATGTTGCATGTTGGATTTAAACTCAGATTGCCCTCATGAGCACTACAGATCAGTTTAAGCATGTGTGCAAACGTGGCTCTGCCAAAACATTATTTTTATAGATTATATTGGAGCAGTTCTGCCTTTTAGTCTGACCAGTGGGTGATGGGAGTTGTGTTGGGGGGAAACCATTAGGTTTTGTTGTGAGTAGGACAGGAAATGATTGGAGAAACACTATTAGGAAACGTTGCAAGCCAGATTTGAACCATTATGAGAACCTAAGCCACAGCTCTGACTCATAGACACATTCTGAGCAATATAATTGAGAGCCTGAATCCTCATTGTCTGTTTTCTTACGTCTAGCTAGGATTATGAAATGTTGCGAGCCAGATTCAAACTCCTTTTGCCCTCATGAGTACCACTGATTATGGTGATAACTACTAAGCCAAAGCTCTGACACAGATTCTGAGCTATATTAGGGAGCCTGGATACTATATTTACTTTTATCTGATGTCCAGCTAGGATTGTGACATGTTGCAAGCCAGATTCGAACTGCCTCTGCTCTCATGGGCATCACAGCTCATAGTAATAACTACTAAGCAATGTCTTTGACACAAAGAGAAATTCTGCTTTTGACATTTGTTTACTGAAATGATAACGGAGAGCGTATAGTATGTGGAAAACAGGAATAGGACATGTTGTGAGCCAAATTCAAACTCCAATTGCCCTTTTGAGCACACAGCTCATAGCAATAACTGCTAAGCCATGTATCTGACACATATACACATTTTGCTTACTGTTTATGAAATTATAACATGGAAAGGACAGAAAATGTTGGAGGAAACAGGATTAGGAAATGTTGCGAGCCAGATTCGATCCCCCTTTGCTGTTATTAGCACTGCAGCTCATAGTGAACAACTACACAGCTTTGACACGTAGAAACATTCTGCTTATGAGATTTTTTTATCGAAATAATAACACAGAGAGAGGACGGAAATGTTGGAGGAAACAGGATTAGGAAATGTTGCGAGCCAGATTCGATCTCCCTTTGCTGTTATGAGCACCACAGCTCACAGTGATAAAGACTAAGCCATTGCTCCTGATACGTAGACACTTTCAGTCATGACATTTTTATTGAAATGATAACACAGAGATGACGGAAAATGTTGGCTGAAACAGGATTAGGACATGTTGCGAGCCAGATTCGATTTCCCTTTGCTGTTATGAGAACCATAGCTCACAGTGATAACGACTAAGCCACGGCCCTGACATGTAGACACATTTAGTTATGACATTTTTGCTGAAATTATAACACCGTGATGATGGGAAATGTTGGGGAAAGCAGGATTAGGAAATGTTGCGGTCCAGATTCGAACTCTCATCGCCAACATTAGCACAACAGCTCACAGTGAAAACGAATAAGCCACATCTCTGACACATAGACACACTCTGAGCAGTTTTTGGGAGTCTGAATAGCTTTTATCTCCGGTTCAGCTGTCTGTTTGAACTTCGAAACACTGGAAGATCCCGGCAGCACACTCCAACAGACGAACCCCAGGGGGTTACAGAGCTCCTTAGATTTCTCTTTCCCCCTTCGCTCTCTTGTTGATTATCTCTCCGGGAATGGCATCATGCCTTCAAAGAGAGCGACCATACCACTGTAATTCACCGTCCCCCCGATTCTTCATGCCCTGCTGGAGAGGAAGGTCTTAAATGGGCTGTGGCCAGGCAACAACAGCTGTCTCTCTGTTCAGGCACCCTATATGCAGTCTGTGTTGAGAGAGCCTTCTCTAACTGTCTGATCCCAGGCTTTGTGGAGAGCTCTTGTCATTGGCTCTCTCATGCAGGCCAGTAATCCATGTGTGCCCAAGCTGGGAAACTGGATCGAGGTGTAGAAAGAAGGCCCCTGTTTGTAGCCCATCTCCACGTTAACGAAATACGAGCCTCTTCTCTAATCCAGCTCAGTGTGGTGGAAATGCAGGCGGGTCACGGTGACCTGACTTGGGAAGGGGCAGCTGGGAAGAAACAACAGTGCAGGGTGAGATCAAACCACAAAGGTCCTCTCACTTTTCTCCGCATGACGCTTCTCTGCTGGAATGCGACTGGTGGGAACGTGATTGTTTGAGGAGAAGTGTTTGTTTAATGGATCACGGTTACAGATTGTGCTGGTTATAAAGCTGAAGATGCATTTTAGGATTAGATTTCTAAGATGTCACAAAGTCAAAAAAAAGTTCATAAATATTTGTTTGTTTTTGACAGAAGTGTCTTATGCTAACCAAGGCTGCATTTATTTGTTCAAAAATAAAGTGAACATTTTCATATTATTATTATTATTATTACAATTTAAAATACAGTTTTTATTGTAATATATTTTATAATGTAATTTATATTTGGTGCACAAGAACAGTTCTTATTATCAATGTTGAAAACAGAAGTGCTGTTTATGGAAACCTTGATACTATACCATTCAAAAGTAAAAAAAAAACAAACAAACAAACAAAAAAACTTTTATTCCACAAGGACACAATAAATTGACCTAAAAGTCACAGTAAGGACATTTATAATGTTAGAAAAGATTTAAATTACAAATAAATGCTGTTTTTAAGATTATAGTCACTAAAGAATCTGGGGGGAAAAATGTATCATGGTTTTCACAAAAATATTAAGCAGCAAAAACTGATAATAACTGATAATAACTGAGCGTGTGATGAAAATTCAGCTCTGCCATCACTGGAATAACTGACATTTTAAAATAGATATTCAAACGGAGACTTTTTATTTTTTATTTTTACAATATTTTACAATATTACCATTTACAGTATTGTTATTATTAATATTATTATAAATACTAAATTATTTTATTATCATTATTTTATTATATAATTTTTATTATTATTGTATTTTTATATTATTATTATTATTATTATTATTATTATTATTATTATTATTATTATTATTTATTTTACAATATAACATATTTTCTAGCCTTTGACCGGTAGTTTATATTAAAATAGAAAATGGTCATTTTAAATTGTACAAATATTTCACAATATCATTATTTCATTGTTTCGATCAAATAAAAATAAACTTGTGTAAAATAAATGTGCATTTTTAAAGCAATACTTTGTACAAAATAAATATTGTATCATCTATGTTGTTCCAGTTTCAAATCTGTAAGACTTAATTTCTTCTGTGGGATCCAGAAAAGAGACGCCACACAATATGTTTGTGTGAGAAACGTCCTCCAGAGATCTCGCTGCTCCCTGTATGTCAGGACTCATTTGTGTCAGCTGGTTCCAGATATTCTGCATCGGTTCTCATAATTAAGTTTGTAAATATCTTTGCATGAACTATTGTTCCTCAGAACTAGACTGAAAATGCAAAACTCTGTGTTTTGAATGAGTGTCTCGTTGCTGGTGGGTTTCATTAATGCTTGCCTTGATTGATCTTGACTGATGGATGCTGCTGCATGGTTGCGTAAGCCATTATTTGAATTCCCTCCAAACTTATGGTTTGAGAAATCTGGCTCAGTGAAAGCTGAATATATGCCCACAAGATTCCCGAGAATTACATCAATGTGGAAAGGATTAAAAACAAACAAGCCTATTCCAGATTGATCACTGTCTGTAGACTTTTGAAAAGACTCTGGTGTTGTTTATTGAAGTGGGTGGAGCGAAGGGGGAAAGCTGTTCTGAGTAATGCTAATTAAGAGACACTTTAGATCTCAGTTTAGATTCTGGAGCATGGAAAAAAAATAACGTTTGCATACACTTCACTTCTTAATGTCAAACTCAATGTGGCAAAACGTCCAACATGCTGTTCAGAAACATGCCCAGCAAATGTTGTTTGAGGAAAGACCATTCACAACCCATTAGAACAGCTTCTCACTTGTGTGCATAACAGTCTACTAGTGTTTCGTTGCTAGTCACTAAGCTAAAGGCAACTGAATTGTGTTCTGTTCTTGTAATCTCAGTCAGTGAGCTTGCTCATTTTGCTTTCCCTGTGGTCTCTTTGTAACGTTTTGCTTAAACTTTGCATGTGTACGGTACAGTTTGCCTCATATAATTACACAAACTGCACCGTTTTCGATCTTTCTTTGAAAGGAAATAGGCCTGTATTGAGGGAACAATGTCTCGTATCATTCAAGAGCGCTGATAATTCTTCTCAAGCCCACAGCTAGACATTGAGTCCTCTCCTCAAGTTTCTTTCATCATCTGGATTTGTGTACTTACTCAACGTGGATCTCAGGAAACCTGTCAAGAACATGTCTGGGTTGTATTTCACCAAAAAAAAAAAAAAAAAGACAATTATATTTTTCTTGAAGAACATGAACCTTAAATAAATTGAGGACCTGACATCTATACTAGATTTCTTCACGGTGCAGTAATCTTCATTTTAAATATTTATTTTTAACAATTACAGTTATCTATAAGAAGTCTGTTATACTCATCAAGGCTATGTTTGGTTGATGAAAGTATAGTAAAAACAGTAATATTGTGAAATATTATTACAATTTAAAACAACAGTTTAATATTCTAATTTTTTGAATATTATTTTAAAATGTACACTTAAAAAAATATATAATTTATTTTATTCTTTTATTCTAATTTAGTCCAGCCATTACTTAACTCTTCAGAGTCACATGATCCTTTAGAAATTATTATAATATGGTAATTTGCTGCTTAAGAAACATTTTTTTATTGTTAGCATCAACGTCGAAAACCACTGCTTAATGTTTTTGTGGAACTTTTTTTTTCTTTTATTATATTTTTTTGTAATTCCTTAAATTCTTTATACTTTCTCTTTTCATCAGTTTAAAGGGACAATAAGTAGGAATTACTCCCATCTAGTGGTGAAATTGTATTTTGCATTCAAACTAATTTTGCTCTCCAGCGTCTCACATTTTCAAATGCGCGTTGCATCTACGGTAGGCGATATGTACCAAAAAGCTTTGACGGGATGTCTTCTAATAGCACTTCGTCGAGTTTTCCTTCAGGTGAACAGGTGTGTTATTTCAAACAAACTGCAACATGACAACTAACAAACGAATGTTACAGTATGAATTACTGACTGTGGAAAACATGAAATATTGTAATTAGTAGTTATGTCTAATTTATTCGTTATATTTTCTGAATTATATGCATTGTTAGATATAAAAAAAAATATTATAATATAGATTGTAACAGTGACTTACCTGTCGAGAAGAAAACTGGCCACTTCAGCGTCTCTTTTGAAATCTTTATCAAGCATTAGCTCTTTCCACCTAGAAAAAGCTTCCCCGACATTAACTCTTGTTTTCTGTAATCTACGGTCACGTTTCCTTTTACGTTCTATTTTTGACTTTTTTGGCGACGATGTTTTCTTCTCCTGTGGCGCGGCATATGTATGGTCCATAATAAGAATGCAATCCAGACTTTTAAACTTGCCGGTGCAGTTTCAAGCGCCTCTCACTGCTCTGCACCTGCGTTTCTGGCTCTGACCGAAAACGCGCTGTGGAAACGCGTTGGCTTAGTACTTTTTGTCCCTCTCTGCTATTATAGTTTTGCAAGATGGCGGAACTACATGGAAGCCTCCGTCAACCTACCCGTCCCATGTATACAAAGATAATAAATTCTTCATTTACGAGGATTAGTTTAAACATTGACATAGGTATTTGTACACCATTGAGGGCATATTTATGAATAAAAATATTGATTTTAGATAATAAAATACCTAAAAAGTTACTTATTGTCCCTTTAATGGATCAAATGTTATTTCTTAAAAAAAAACCCTACTTACTACTAAACCAATTTGTTCTAGATTTTTTTTATTGAGCTTTTATCTTAATTTTATATATTTTTACATTTTAACAGTATATTTAAATCATAATTGTATCCCAATGTATAATGTTTTGATAAAATGTAAAAATTATAAAAATAAATTATACAATTGAATGGCAAAAAAAGAAGAAAATTATATATATATATATATATATATATATATATATATATATATATATATATATATATATATATATATATATATATATATATACTGTATATATATTTGAATTAAAAAAAATCTTTATTTAAATTAAAATTTTGGTTTGGTTGCATTGCTGATTCTGTGGTTAGAAACTGTGTGTTTGCATAATTAAATCTTAAAAAAAAAAAAAAAAAACTTTAATCTTAGTAAATCTTTTATTTTAAGGGCTTTCGCTTTCTGTTACTCTTACCACAAGCTCTTAATATCAATATCTCTTGCACACACTTGAACTGAAAGAGAGGCCAGACAAAACCTCTTCAATAAACTCCCAATAAACCAACAGTGGGCGTCCCCGTGGGCCTTTCTGATTCAAATGTGGAGCCCTTCGGGGGCCCGGGGCCAAGGCTGTTCATTGATCCCGTGAGAGTCAGCGAGATTATTGCCTGTGTAAGATAGACTCTCTCAAAAGAAGCTTGGCCTTTGTTCAGCAGGGGGATCACACACACACACACACACTGTGATCATTATTTCATCTCGGTCTCTTGTTAGTCACATTGGCGCTTTTCTTTAGCGCCGCTCTCCCTCGCCCTTCCCTTCCTCGGAAGTGAGATATCTTGCGTTAATCCTCGCAGGAATGTGGCTTTGGCTTTGGGGAGGATGCCCAGTGTGTGCCCTGCAGAGCCAGTCGCTTCAAAGAGGACCGCAGCCTGCAGAAATGCAAGCCCTGTCTGGACTGTTCCCTCCTCAACCGCTTCCAGAAGGGGAACTGCTCCACCACCAGCAACGCCGTGTGCGGAGACTGTCTGCCCGGGTGAGTCAGCCATAGGAACACAATTATATAGAATACAGAACGATGGGCGCTTTCCCAGAACACATGCTTAAGTCGGTGTGTATTACACTCTTAAGAATTAAGATTCGAATAGGAGTGATGCTGTAGAAGAAGCATTTTAGCTTTCTCAAAGAACCTTTTAGTGAGCAGTTCTTACCAGTTTTATTTTATTTTTTTTGTGTGTGAAGAACATTTGAATAACTTACACTCTTAAAAATAAGGGTTCTTTTTAGAATTAATGGTTCCACGAAGAACCATTTCACTTCCATTCCAGAAAAGATTCTTTATAGACTTAAAAAGTTCTTTAGATTATTCAAATGTTCTTTACAGCGAGAAAAAGATGGCTCTTTTAGGAACTATACCTGAAAGGTTCTTTAGAGTACCAAGAATGATTTCTTCTGAGGCATCGCTGTTTAAACCTAATTTTGGAGCTTTATTTTTTTTAAAGTTTAAAGAACGTTTCTACTTTTGGGAAATGGAAAGATTCCATGGATGTTAATGAAGCAATAAGTCCCAAAAAGTCGTAGTTTACAGTCGATTTCTAACAGCTAAGGTGTTTAGCATCCCCTTAGCTGTTATAAAATCACTGTAAACCATGGCTTCACAGGGCTTACTGCTTTTATAAAACGGTTACTCCATATTACGTAGTAAGGTTCCACAAAATTAAACAGAGCAAATATGGTGTAATGATATTAATAAAACCAGTATTCTTCCACCAGCACCACACAGAAGTAAACAAAGGTGTATGTTTGTAGAGTAGTTTACAACAGCTTCGAACGTGGCTCAACCAATCAGAATCAAGGAATCACTCAATGGCAAACAAATAACTTTTGTTGACTCGGCTCTCTGCAAGAAAGCTTTTTAAAGCCGACTGACATGAGTTACACGCACGTTCACCCTCCAGCCACAAGTGAAGCCAAAGACTTCCCCGTTTAAAGTCCAGGTCAGGGAAATAAACTCAAGGCCCAGACATGCCCTCGAAGCTAAAACATGTCAGGCTTCTGAAGACCTGCTTTCCGCTATCGCTGCAAGAGTGACTCGTTTCCCCACAGAAGCAGATAGGATTTTTAATAACCTTTGATTACCCATAATTAAGGGCTTCGGCACAGTACGACACGCTGAAGGCAACTCCTCACATGACCTTCAAAGTTCACCTGCATCATTTTAAGAAAAAAAAGTGTTCTTAAAGCTGTTACTGTAGCTAACGCTGGAATATTTCTCACATTGAAAAAGCATAGTTTTACAGTCAATGCTATTGTGAAAATGATTTGCCCCTGATCCATGTGTACATTTTCAAAGGGATTTGCTGCTATCAGAGAAATTCAATTGAAAAAGGAGATGAAATGGATTTGTACGTAAACCAACAAATCGAAAATATCACAGGCAATAAATGTCATTTGTAAACACCCTGCAGTTCGATTGTAAAGTGGATTGCTGTAGACTTTAATTTGTGTTTGACTTCTAAAGCCACTTTTTGTCTAACCACTTTGATATGAAAAAATTGATAGCCTGAATGCACTGTAAGCCGCTTTGGATAAAAGCGTCTGCTAAATGCATACATTTAATTTAATTTAATTTAATAGTCGGGCGTGCATTATTTAAATAATTAATTGTTATGCGATGCAATTAATTTCATTTACATTTTGAATTGATTGTCGTCCCCAAAATTAAACGATGCATTATCTATAATATTAATATGCATATGCAAACAATTTAATATGCATTTTTATTCTTTCAGATTTTACAGAAAGACGAAGTTGAGAGGATTCCAGGACATGGAGTGTATCCCGTGCGGAGATCCGCCGCCAGCGTATGAACCAAACTGTGAGCACATCTATACATTACTGCTGTACGCAAGCATCGTGGACTCATTTCAGTCAGAGCACAGTTATAGCTGATTTGGTAAACCTGGTAAACGCCATTTATAATATCCTTAAAAGGTTTGTTTAGTGAAAGCATGCGTTATTAGCCATGCACTAGATTTCATGTGTCGCAGCGAATACATGTGAGTGCGAGCTATTGCGGAGGGCAAGATTATCAATGAATGATGACTTCTGATTTTTATAGTGTTTTATTTGTCAATTTTATTGGAGGTCTGTAGCCTCAGTTCTCTCTCACTTAGAATGAGAAACGTACGATCAGAAACATACATAATAAAGTACTTGATGACAGATATTTTTAGTGTAATCCTTTAAAAGGGGTCATCATACAAACAGTTGCATTAATAATAATCTGTGAGATGACGACCCACTCAGTCTTGGTGATTCATACAGCAGTGTTTTACAATCAAATAAATGGCTCTTTTTACAAGTCAGAACACAGGCATAGGTACGAAACATCTCTCTGTGTGACTGTTCGAGACTGCATGGCTTTCTTCTGCAAACACACACTGGGTTTGTTAAACATGTGGAGTTTCACAAAGCAGCGCATTGTTCCCCAGCGGTCTGTGGTGTTAGCTGGGCTCTTTTACCCACCGCTGAGCGCCGCTGAGTCTTTGGGGATCTTATACCTTCAGAATTAAGTGAGACTTCCTGAAGTGGTTTCAGAGGTTCGCATGTGGAGATGAGCAGGTTTTGAGCCAGGTGTAAGACTCCTGCGCCAGATGAAAGAGAAGACGTCCTGTCACACAGGTCAGCTCCACTTCTGGATGTGAAGAATTCAATCTCTGTGAAAAACTCTGGATTTTTATGTAATCAGGTCCTACTTTTTTATTTATTTTAGTAGTCTTTAGAGGAGAGGACACCAATATGTTCTTTAGCAATAAAGTGTCTTTTTTTTAAGCATTTTTAAAATGTTCATTTGGAACAACAACAAATATTAATGAACATTAAAAATGCAAAAATGCAAAAAAAAAAAAAACAGTATTAAGTAATAATAAAATAATAAAGTATTAAATAATTATTAAATTATATATTATAATGTGTGTGTGAATATATATATATATATATATATATATATATATATATACCACTAATATATATATATATTAGTGGTGGGCATAGATAAATATTTTAAATTTAGATTAATCTCACTGTAATCTTTAGATTAATCTCACTCTAGAATTAATCTAGATTAAAATGGCTCATTTGAATTCTGCCGAAGGCATTCAGAATATGTGTGCTACCCAAATAAAATATTGACTAAAAGTAAGTCCCTGAGAACGGGTTTCTCAAGACAGGTGGTGCATCACAAACTGCTTGAGAAATGGGTAAACTAATTCCACATTGCACAAGGTGCAAACAACCTTAAGCTTGTTACACACATAATCTGTAATTTTTTTTTATTTTTTCTTACGCACCCATGTTAAAAGATTCCAGCGTTCACCCGGTCCATCAGTGCGTTCCAGTAGCTGTGCGTCTGCAGCAGTGCAGTGATCGTTCACGTACCAAGTAGTGACTGCAAACGCGTCCTGTGTGAAAGCACAATGAGTCCGTGCTGCTTCAGCACCACATACGTAACACACACAGACTGCATAGGCACTGCAGACGGAGTATGTGTGAAACCGCTAGCATCTTGTCGAGGTTTCCATTGGGAAGCTTCTTAAAAAAAAAAAAAAAACGGCGGCATCTTAGCTGCATCCATGTTAGCACGTCACGTTTGATGTGGTGATTTCACAGTAGGCATACACACAGGTTCAAAGACTCGTTCTCGCCCTCTACAGTGCAATTAGGTTAGGCATTCATCCGCGCTAAAAAATCAAGGTGAAAGTCATCATTGCTTGCGTAGTATAGACCCAAATCCCAACACAACTTTGAGAATAGATTAACGGCGATATTTTTTTTAAATTACCCGATAAGAGTCTCACACTAACGCAGCACGTTGACGCCAATAATGGCCCACCACTAATATATATATGTATATATATTAGGGCTGTCAAAAATAGCGCGTTAACGACGTTAATTAGTTGTTTGTCGTTAATTACGTCAAATTTTTTAACGCATTTCACGCATGCGCAGTGTGACAAATTATTCAGGTCAGGAAAGTCTCGTCGATCTCTGAATTCTCAAAGTAGTAAAAAACAGCAGCGAGCGCCGCGACGAAAACACCGAAGAAGCTTAAGGTTTTACCCCAGTTACTCTCAAATACATTCATGCCAAGCTCGAGACGACTTTGGTAGTTGATTCGCTGGAGCTTCTTCCTTTTATAGCGTCCTGTGTTTCACACTGCGCATGCGCAGAACGCCTACATGCAATGCAGCAAAAATTACAGCTGTTTGGAAAAGCATATGCATTTTAACTTGGTTTTACTGGCACTTGAAGCCTTCAGAACGTGAAAATATCGATCCTAAAGTATTGTGGCAGAGTAAATGAACACCTCCCAAAAACAAGAGTGCCCAGAGTGCTGCTTATGTGATGGTGGCGCATGTTTGTGTTTCTGAGTTCATTCTTTCGAGTTTCTCTATGCATAATTTCATAGATATGTGGCTATATTTAACAACTGGTTCACCTAAAACTCTTACACTATCTGTAGTTAAATGGCATGGTTTGATATAGTGCTCAGGTAAATTTGATCTAAGTAAATGTTAAACTTTTGAAATTCAGAAAAAAAGAACCACATATTGATGAATCAATACATGAAAATTATGTATCTGTTTCCTGTTATTTATCTTTTGGTATGCATTTCAGAAAAAAAAAATGGTTAGGATTCAGGTGTAATTGCAAATAGTGATTAATCCTGATTAATCTACTGAAAATTCTGATTAATTTGATTAAAAATTTTAATCATTTGACATATATATATAATGATTTCTCTGGTTTTCTTTTAATAATGGCCACAAATGATAGAATTCTATAAAATATAATAATACAGACTTCAAATAAAATACATTAAAATAAACTTAAATAAGCTGTGGCATCATACAGAAGATAAAGGGATTTATTGGTTACTACGTTAATCATTTATTTTAATAACTGTCGTTAAATGATAAAATAATTAATAATAACATTATAAAATTGTGAGTGTGCTATTGGGAATTATAGTGCATTTTAGCACCCAACAAGTGTCTGAATGCCAAATAGTTGACATGTAATTTTTGGTTGTCATTTGTTAGGAAAGTTTAACAAAATACTTGTAGATATCAGAATGAGAAATTTTGCAGCCAAGTTTAAATAAATGCTCTTTTTGGACTGGGGGAAGTGTAAGTGCTCAAAGCTGTTCTGACCCATTGTGTGTGCAAATGGCTGGAAAGACTCCCGAACGTTCCTGTCCTGGTGGTGAAAACTCATAGGCCTGATGGTTTTAATGGCCCCCACGTCGGCCCGGGGCGAACACGCAGGAAGTCTGTCTTTAGAGAGGACCATAAATCCAGAAACACTCTGGTCTCTTTGGCCCATCCTGAGAGCGAAAGGAGGAAAACAACATTTTGTGGGTTCCTCTAGCTGCTTTAATGTGTTTCATCTGCTGCTGTCTTTTCTTGTCATGGGATAGCTCTAAATATTTGGCAAAGCCCCACACAGCTGTCCCATCTAAGCATCTGAACTGATGTGAAGCCAGTTTATGAAGGGGTCACACGAGAGCCGGGCGGCTGCTGGGTCGCTAATGGGTGAGAGTAATATAAGCTGGCATTTTTTCTTTTGCAAACACCTCTGTTTTCACTTTCAAGCCCAAAGCTACTGAATTTAGAAGCAGCCCCCAGCATGAAAAGAGACTTGAACTTGTTGAACTTGGATGTATTTTTCATTGGGATGCTCTTCAGTCGTGGGAAGATCTTTTATGTAGTGTATCTCTGTGACATATTGAAGAAAGTTTGAACCGCAAGAGTATGGAAGCAAATGAGTGCTTTGGTATTTGACCTGAAGGGGATTACATCACATTGGATCAGCACATAGATCATAATTAGTGATTGCTTTCATCTGCGAGTCTCATGACTTGTGGGTCACTGATGCACTCATTTGATTAGTCTGGGGGAAAAAAAGACAATCATCTGATTAAAAGCAAACAATTCATATAATAGTGCACATGAAAAACAGCTCTGATTTAAAACCTGCATTGAGTTATTGGTAAAACCTGTAAATAATGTTTCAAATCATAATAATATTAATGTATAATCTGCCAGTTAGGCCGGTTTTTACAATAATAATTATAATAATAATATTTCTCTAAAAAGTATATAATATAATATTATAATTATTAATAGATGTTTTATACACAAGTATATTAAGTAGAAATATATAATACTAGATTATTATACTGGACTATTATTATTATCATTAAGTATTGTCACATTTTTTTAAATTGACTATAATAATAATAATAATACATATACATATAAGTGTACAAGTAGCTTATATAAAATGCTGCATAATTGTACTTTGATACATGTCAAATATACACAAGTACTGTAAATTGTACATTATTATATAAAACAGATTATTATAATTATTATGAGCAGGCCTGTCACAATTGTTGATTATTTGTCTCTGGATGGTTATTTGTTCTAATTTTCAAAAATGTATTTGCTTAAACAGTTGAACATCCAATCACATTCTGCCATCTGTAAAAGTAGAAATATATTGTGTTTATTTTACATTATATGATAAATAATACATTAAATAAATATCATAAATATTATGCATTTATAAATTAGTAATTGTATTAGTGTATTCGATATGATTACAAACATAAACAAATAATAATGTATTAGGTTTATACTGTAGGGGGCATGAACAGTATCGTTAAATGTTATTATTTGTAAACACAAAATTTATGATTGTGACAGACCGAATGGTAAGTGAATAATAATAGTAATACATTAATAATAATATTAAATATACACAAGCATATTATACAATAGTATACACTATTATTATCATAGCCCATAATCAATAAGGATTTATAATGATGATTATTAATAATAATTAATATATGTATGGTTTGGGTGTTTGGCTAGTGTGGTCTCAGCTTACCAGCATGCTAACTTTAAAGCAACACTTTATGTAATTTTTTCTGTGTTCAAAATTTCCTGAATGTATATAATGAGTGAGAGCATCATAAATTCATCTACCTTTTGTCTTGTGCCAAATCACTACGTTACATTTTTAATGAGTGATTATTTTTGGACTATTGTAGCCTGGTCGTGTCGTCACTGCTGCGGAGGAACACATACCTGCGTGAATCACCGAAGACTGAACTTGGAGAAGTAGTTCCGGTTAGAATGTTCTTCCGCTGGATGTGTGCAGTCGTGTTTATTAACCACTAGAGTGCCAAAACTTACATAGTGTTGCTTTAAATTCTACTCAACTGTAAATCAAGTGTCCTGTTCATTTTGCATGAGAACATGTGCATTTGCTTTTGTGCGACATGCAGAGTTGATGCTTATGTAGAGCATTTCAGTTCAGTCACTTCGGCTTTAATGCTGCCTATGTTGTAAACAGCAAGGAAGTTCAGAACAGAGCAAAAATTTACCATGCCAGAATAAAAGCCCCAACCTTGGCAGCTAATGAAGTGAATAATAGTTGCTCTTATATGGAGCGTTTAATCAGCAAACCGCTTGGAATCTCGAGATCTATATCAGCACAATTCTTTATGCTACACACCACACAGTTGTTTTCGGGCTCAAGGCCATGTGTCTGAGTGTGGCATTCTCTAAAGTCAACAGGCGCACATATCAAAGAGAACAGGCTTTTGGCTCACGGATCTCAAAGCAGTGATAGTATCAGCAGGTGAGATCTTTTCAAGGGCCACCCTTCGTCTGTGTTTGCTGCAGCTGTGGCCAGCTGATAAGAGGAAAACGCTTTGGTTTTGGGGCGAGGTGAAGGGAAGGAGGACAGCACACAGCTGGGCCAGAGACAAGACAGTGTAGATAGAAGTGCCACTCTGTGAAATACATGCAAAGAATTCTGGTACTTTATGTTAATCTGCTACTCATTGACACACTGTATCTCAGGGTCTTTCAGGTTTCTTGCATATACACATATGCAATTTATCATCTCAAAACAGGAAATTATTGGAAAAAGAGAATGGAAATGGGTTCAGGGAGTAATGCAGGTTGGACTCACTTATATGAGCACCAAAACACAATGCATGCTAACCATTGCTCCTTGGCCTGCAAATCTTAAGAGCCCCTAAGGCAGGGTTCCTCAAATCCTCAAATGTCCTCCAACCCTGACCAAACTGTCAAATCAAGTCACCTTTATTAACATAGCACTTTTAACAATACAAATTGTATCAAAGCAACTTTACAGTATTTTAACAGGAAAATAGTGTGTCAATAATGCACAATGACAATAATAAACACTCAATTTTCAGTTAAAGGCAGTTCATCATTGAATTCAGTGGTCATCATCCAGTTCATTTCAGTTTAAATCGTATCTGTGCAATCAAGTCAATGATATCGCTGTAGATGAAGTGACCCCAACTAAGCAAGCCAGAGGCGACAGCTGCAAGAAACCAAAACTCCATCGGTGACAGAATGGAGAAAAAAACCTTGGGAGAAACCAGGCTCAGTTGGGGGGCCAGTTCTCTGACCAGACGAAACCAGTAGTTCAATTCCAGGCTGCAACAAAGTCAGATTGTGCAGAGGACTCATCTTGTTCATCTTGGCCATGTAGGAGACATGGTCTTCACTTAGGACCCGTCTCTGGGGTTCATCTAGTTGTCCTGGTCTCCGCTGACATTCAGGGCTGACGAGGTCATTTCTAGGAAAGTGCAGGGAATGGGATCTTGTGGGCCAGATTTGAGGAGCCCTGCTTCAGCTAGCCTGACTAAGTCAGACTTCAAACTTCCGCTTAATTTCAGTTCGCTTCTGTACTCAGTCTGAGATAGTAAACCAGCTCCCAGATTTCCTCCGGCTCCACACCAGCCGTCCAATCAACGAACAGAGGGCGGGCAGAGACCCGTGATGTAGACACTAAGCTAAGCGTAAGCCGGCATTTGCCAACTGAAGCCCAAACAAGAAGAGTGTTTGTTTCACATTTTGAATGGAGGTGATGTTGTGGCCCTACTCCCGACAGGTTTTGGGTAGGCCAAAGTCCAGCAAGAAGGTAATTGTGATTGTGTCCCCCTTGTTTGATCTCATTGAGGACCATTGGATCAGATCAGATTGGCTATATTTCAGCACTTTTCACACAATTAAAAAATTTTCTTCACTTGCAAAACATTTGCATTCTTTGGCAAAACTATTGTGTTCCATCATGAAACTTTCCATCACAAAAGTTTTGTGTGCTAACATTTTCCAAGAGAATGCAAAACATTGAAATGTAATTTTTTCTCCCATTTAAATTTTTTTATATAACCATGTTCCTTTATAAGCTCTGTACAAAACCCCTACCCCTAAGTACTACACTTTGGCAAGCGAATCGTCCTGAATAATACCTCAAAACATTGGCCTGATGCCGAGTATTATGCTATTACTCTTCTAAGCAAATCATTTTCCTGGCAGAAAATAAATTGGTAAAAAGATCCCATTGACTTTATCCTAAATTATACTTCTGTATTGATGTGAATGCATAACCTACATACAGCCAAATACATAGCACTTCAGCGTATACTACATTTGAACACTTGTCAAACATTTGTGCACACAAAAGTTTTTTTCAGAGTCTGCACTATTTCTCTTCAGAAGTTATGAGTGATCAAAATCATCTTCGAAATCTTTTTAACTACAGTTGCGAGTATCTCTTAACTCACATATGCGTGGTTAGAAACACTGGGCTATGAGAATATAATATGCGCATACTATGCTGATGACGAAATATGCATCATGGGCACAGTACAAAAACAGTTCCACTGTCACCTCTGGGGCTTGATCGTGCCTCGTCGGTGCTTCCTCGGGGCCAGTGGCCCGACGGAAACCTTGGGCCAAAGTGGGCCAGCTGGGGCTAGAGGAGTGGTTATGAACAAAGGTGGAGTTTCTCCGCGTCTATAGATTGTCAGCGCTCCAGATCATTTAATAAAACAGCTATAACACCAGCATTAAAGATTTTTAAAATAAGCTGAGCTCAACACTCACTTTCAGTCAGCAGCGAGTGTACGAAATAACTTGATCCGATGTGGATTATAATCATCATACAAGGCAGAAATATTTATAACGATGCAAAAGACTGCAGGCTAGGCATAAAATGTTACTTATGACACGTCAGACGTCAGCTTCTTATCCTCGATCACAATCGTGTATTTATTTAGTAACATATTTTATCTGTCACAAGTCTCGCCTCGAGAGTTTAGCTCCGCGTAGCCAATGTCATAAAAATATAATAGTCTAATGTTTTTTGTTTGGGAGCTTTCCTAAAAATATAGAAATAATCATTCTATATTATTTGTGATGTAGGCTATATAGGCTATTGGGACTTCAAATAAACAGAAACAGACTCGACTGAAGAGCAGACTATGTTCATAACGATTTCTGTGTCACTAATTTTCAATCCTGATAAATTATTTAATTATGATCAATGCATCACTTATTATAGTAAAACATTGATGCTTTTGAATTTAAATATTCAACAAAGCAAACAAACGTCCACTTTTATCGTGTTCATTTTGTGATCGCGCTAGTTCCAGTGACTTATTTCTTATTAGTTTTCTGATAACTTCTCTCTGTTGGTGAAATGATGGGGTTGCATGACGTTCCCGAGAGGCGTGTAAAGGGCGGGTTTTAGTGAAGCGCAGCGGAGCTTCTGGCCCGACGATGGAAACCCATCACTATATTAGCCCACCCCACCCATTTTAAGCCCTGGCTCGCACTGGCCCGACAGTGGAAAAGCGGCTAAAGATTAAGATTAAATTCAGGGTTGGTTTCTTGATTTATCTGGGATTTTCTGGGAATTTTGAATAAGAAATATGACTTTACAGCTGGCAAAGGACAAATAAGGATTAGTCCTGTCAGATCTACTGGAATATTTTATGTTGCGCAAACTAGACTTTGCGTATGCTGGTGTAACCCTTACTACACATGTACATGGAAAGATCTAGAATTCGCCAACTGGGGTTTAACTATACAGTGTCTTTCAGGTGATAAAGAAAAAAATATTTGGACTTAAAATTAATCTAAATCAAATATCAGTAGTTATGATTGAAATATGGTTAAAATTTGATCAACACTCAGCAGCATAACCTAAAAATCTGATAAAACTGCTGAGATGGGTGGCAATCGATCTTTGATTTTAAACAAGGGCTCATTGATGTAGGTTTTAGGAAATGGATAACTAAAGGTATAACTGCATTGCACAAAGGCCCACATCTCTAACAAAGAAACTTCTTTTGAGGGCTCAAAAGAGCACTTGTATCTGTGAAAGCCAAGCCCACGTTTACTTAATGATTAATTTACCATTGAGCAGATAACAAATGCTTGTGTTCATCCAATGAAAATATGTTTAAAAAATATCTGGTTCATATTTAACTTCATTATACCAAAATAATACTTGGGTATAAAGAAGTCCACAGGCTTTCTCTCTATGTGTTGTTGTCTTTGTTCCAAAATCTGACCATTTAGGATTTGCAATAGCCATGTCTGTACCGTCACTATATGTTTTAAAGTATTCTGGCCTTTCATATTGCTGGTATTGAAAAGAAAAACAATGCAAAACTCTTTTGCATTAAATTAGATGTATGCTTTTTTGAAGAAGAAGTCTTCGAAGTGTGCAAAACTCGTCACTGCAATTCCAGTGAGATGCCTTGAAGTTGCTAGTCTATCCAAGCTGGGCTAGATTTAGAGGGGTCCAAAAACATTTGAGCACCTTACGTTTTAAGAGTGTTTTACCCAAAAGATGTGTAGTATGTGTTTTTTTATGTTGTTTTGTGTAAAAATGGCAAAAAAGGTGCGTCAAAGACTATACAGTATGTACTTAACAGTTTCGATAACTACTGTCACATGAAGCATTGTAAATTACATAAACGTATTTTTGTATTTTGAGAGAGTAGGGACTCGTCATTCACAGTCCATGAAAGTGGGTGGCCACTAAAGAGTTATTTTAGGATTTGCTTTCTAATTGGTGGAGATTTCTTTGCAGAATCATGGGCAATGTAGTTTTTCACCAGCAATCTCACTATTAAACATGCTTCAACAAAAGCATATACCATTCATTGATTATCACTGTAGCTCTGTGAGATATCATAGTTTCCCTATGGAGAAAATGAGTTTTTAAGTTCAAAACGGTGGTTCCTAGAGTGAACCAGGTAGTGATCAACTGTTACTATCGAAATAACCATTTATGTGAACGTACACACTTTACAGCTTGCAACGCAACAGTTTTTCCAGTCCTAAGTGATGGATACATTGACATACACACCAGATAACATGATAACCCCAATTATCTCAATGACTTAATAGTGGGTGTCAGAAGAACACGGACTGTAAAACCCCTTCTTCAGGCTAGATCAGTCACTTGATAGTCCCTCACTTTTCTCAGATGGCTGTTGTCTTCAGGGAAGGGAAGGCTCTGCAGACGGTGACATCAGAGTTCCTTTGGTGCCTTCAGACTATGGCAGCTGTTTTCTCAGGCTGATTACACATTCCCAATCCGACTTCAAACATATAGTAGTGACCGCCCTCGGCCTTGATCGGCCTCTTAATAATGGGCTTGCTAGACTGGCAAGTGGAGGCCCGACTGGCCCGGGGTGAAGGGGTGAAAAAGTGTCGGCAGGCCGGGAATGTGCCCTTCACCTTCAGGACTTTTCTGCTATTTAAACCATGTTTTCTTTGGAGCAGATTCCCAGCCGCAACCGCAGCGAGAGGATATTTGTCTCTCTCTCTCACAGACACACACACATACATACACACACACACACACGCACTCACACTCAAGCTGGGGCTTTTGGTTTTGGCAGGTTCAGTGGAAGATGAGACAGAGTGGGTCACATGGTGGAAATATGGAAACTGTAGTAGAACATAAAAATTATCTTCAAATGATGACCGGATTTTATAACACTATGATAAAAATCTATAGGTAAATTTTGAGGGATATTTTGGTGAATTAATTCCCTTATATATTTCTAACTGAAAAGTTCTTTGCTCAAAGGCAAACAGAAATTTGAAATAGTTGCCAAAGGTTTACGGTTTCTTATTTCTGATCTCTTTACTGTTTCAGATCTTTAGTTTTGCGCTTGCAAGCTGTTTCAACCAACCGAAACAAACTCCAAAAGTATTTCCTTTCCAGACAGATTTGTTTAAAATGACCTCACACCCATTTGTTCTTGGATTTCGCTTAAGTGAATTGGGCCCCTTAGCCTTCTGTGCAGCGCTATTTTAGTATTATTTAATAGAATAGTTTTTATAAATTTTTTAATTAACATATATTTTTAATATTTTCAGTTTAATTCAGTTAAAGGTTTTTTTTTTTAGCAATTTTGTTACGTGCTTTTGTCTTTTTTATTAGTTTTTTGTTTGAAAATTGCTATTTGTTTTCCAGTTATTTTAGTAAATTTAGTGCTTCAATTTGACAACTCATAATTTCTAATTTTTAAAAAATTTGTATCTAATATTTTATTTTTATTTGATTTACTGTGCAAAAATAGCTTCTTTTAGTTAACGATAATTGCCTTTTTAAAGATTTTTCTACAATAAGAACTTAAAAGGTACAATTTGTAAGATATTTGCAGTAAAATATCCAAAAACCACTAGGCTAGTGTTATATATTTTGTCCAGCTGATTACTAACAATATCTCTAATGTTTTCAACTACTTGTAAATCTTGAGAAAATCCCCATTGTAAACAGTGACACGGGGCAGTGCAGTCGCCTGTCAATGACGTTAGTTTCCCTTTGTTCCCGCCTTTACTGACGTAGAAACCACATGACAACAGTGTCCTGGAAAAATACGGAAGTAGCTTCGCGACAGACTTCAACTAGAAAGAGATGCCGATCTCGCTTGTGTTTTACTCGACAGGTGAGTTGTTTTGATTCGGATCTTTTCAGAAAACGTATGCTATTATAACGATCAACAAGATTAGTATAATGGGGCATACATGCCAAACGCGTCTGATCCAGTCTGATCGCGTCTTTGCATTGACTTTGTATGTAATCTACTCGCGCAAATCGTTGAATTCGCGTTAAATCCATGATTTATCTTTCCGTCTGATTGATGGCAGTCAATCAGAACAACAAATCCCATCATTCCATGCTCCTCCTTAGCATCATCAAACAACGCGACTGTTATTGTTTTGATAGTGCGCCCTCTCGTGGTAGGTCCTACAACCTGTACCTTTAAGCAGAATGTCGATGCAACAATTTAAATAAGGAATGATCCTGTCACGTTCTTAAAAAAAAAGCACTTATAGAATAATCATAATAGGTGTTCACAACACTTTCTAATCTTTATTTGCAGCTTGACAGGTCCTGGTCACATTTGTTTTTGTATGTAAAAGCACATTTCACACATTCTGTCTGATAACTCCTTTTGTGTTGCACAGAAGGAAGAAACTTACTGTATTAGAGTGAGTAAAGGAGTAAAACCTGAACTGGAGCCTCTTAGTGACATCACTTCCTCTCTGCTGTGTATCTGTCAGGTATGGGGCGAGTAGATTTTGTACCTGTCCAGCCTGCGGTGACCAGCCCCAGAGACATGGCTCTAGCAGCGGTCATCTGCAGCGCGTTGGCCACCGTCCTGCTCGCTCTCTTCATCCTGTGCGTCATCTACTGTAAGAGACAACTGCTGGAGAAGAAACCAGGTGAGTCACATCTGCTACTCCCCTGATTACTTATCAGTGTTATAGTATAAACAACATGGTTTATGATTATAAATCTTATTGAATAATTGTATAAATGTATAATTTGTGCTATTGAATGATCTATATTTGTGCTATTAAGGTATATCTAATCACGCCTTATAAATACAGTACCATGGTACTCATCATTTTGTAGTTACATACATCCATAATTACTACAATTCTTTGTATATGTGTAAAATCATAATTCATGTGGGAGCTTCTTTAAACAGTTAAAGAAAGCATAAGAGTCTTTCTATCATTTTGCAAATGCATTTATTTGATGGCAGTGGCACAACTGTTTTTAAATATTAGTGTAAACTGTAGTAAATTGTAAAATTGTACATTTTTTCACAATTTTGCCATCAACTTATAATGATACTGACAGATGTGACTTAATTTCCAATGATAAAATTAGTTTAAAGCAGCCTACAGGAAATAAACTGTATTTCTTGGTGGATAGTTTAGATTATTAATATTAATAATTACAGTTAAATGTAATTATTTGAGTTGAGTTAATATTTGAGTTAAATGTTTTTGAAAGAAGTCGCATACTCTTCAAGGATGCATTTATTTGATATGTTGTGAAAATGCTACAATATATTTAAAAAAAATGCATTCATGTTATGCAAAAAAAAAAAAATAATAATAATAAAAGAAAAACAGAGCATTTGTTTGAAATGTTTTGAAACAATGTAAATGTTTTACTGTCATATATGATCAATTTATTATATCCTTGCTGAATAAAAATCTAAACATTTCAACAGTAGTGTAATTTGTGAAATATAATATTTATATAAATTTATTATACTGTTTTCTTTTATTATGTTACTGTTGCTGCTAGGTCATGCATTACTAGGATTTTATGATTTAGGGCATAACAGTCATTTCCTGTTGTTTCGTGTGTTATTGTCTCAGTTTCACCGAGGTCCCATGAGGGTCCTTATGTGGGGTCTGAGTTGTCTTGTCTGGAGTTTTCCCAGCGGCCTTGTTGTCAGTGTCGTCCCGGATCAGGACAGGCCTGCGGTGAGTTCCACACACCTTTCAGAAGTCTTACTGTGTGTTCTCCTGGACGAGTCCAAACACGTCAATTAGCCAGTAATTATCTAAATCACACACAGTTCTGGAGTGTCACAGGAATGATGATCGGCATGGCATTAGATTGATGTGTGCTTTGTTTTCCAGGTCCTGTGCACCTGATCCAGAGCCGCGGCAGAGAGACTCGTCCCTTTCACTCTCACAGCAGTCTCAATGAAGGGTGGGTCCTTCGTTCACATTTAAACGAAATTAAAGGATCGGGTTTGGATCTGTGCCACTTTAGGAGCCGTTTACACGACAGCATTTTCAGCCAAAAACGGGAAAGTTTTTATACGTTTTTATTTTAATTTAAGTTAATTTTATTTTAAGTTTTTATTTGCCTCTTTGTTTACACTACAAAGGCGTTTTGGGGACTGAAAATGCGTATTTTTGAAAATGGGTTTCAAAGTGCAAGTTTTTGAAAAATGCACTTTTGTCGTTTCCGTGTAAACACCCAAAACATGAATCTTTAAAAACGGTGATGTCATGCGCGTGCGTAGTACATGCACAAGTGCTTGTCTATTTTAAAGGCTAGCACGAACAAACATACACAAAAATGGCGGAGTACATGGTAGTGTTGTTGCTGCTCAAGAGTTTGCTAAAGCTAAAGTGTGGATTTACTTCACCAATATTACAACCAATAGCGGAGACGCATCTTATACAGCATATAATCTTCATTTCCCTACAGGTACTGTTTACTAACAAGGTGACAGCGCCAACTACTGGCCTGGCATACGTAATACTGCATTTTTAGCTGTTTTCGCGGATATGTGTAATAATTTTGAAACCATTGTCGTGTATACATAAAAATAAAAAAAAATGCAAGGGAAAAGCTTTTCCGTTTTCGACTACATCGTTGTTGTGTAAAAGTAGCCTTAGTCTGTCAGATCTAATTTACAAAATATTACTTTTTTAAATAAGTCACTTAAGCTTATCAAAGATGTGCGTATTAAATCAAAAGTACAGTAAAACAGCTATATTATAAATTATTACAGTATAAATTATTATCATTATTATTATATTTTTTCTTATTACAACATTTAGAATTTTCAGCATCATTACTCCAGTCTTTAGTGTCTCACGATTCTTCAGAAATCATTAGAATATGCTGCTCAATAAACATTTATGATTATCAATGTTGAAAATGGTTTAATATTTTGATGGGAACCTTGATCATTTTTTTAAAGGTTTGTTTATTTGAAATATATATTTTTTGTAACATAAAAAAATATGTTTTACTGTCACTGTTGCGCTAAATGTATATCTTTAAATGTATCCGTTAAATAAAAGGGGTCATTAATTTCTTACTGACCACAAACTTTTGAACAGTACCACACATATAAATTTTGTTCCAGTTTATTAATAGAATTATTGGTAAATATATATATATATAAAAAAAAAAAACAGTAGGTATCATTTCTAATTAAAAAGTTTTTTTTTTTTTTGAAATTAACATGGTAGTTGGCTTATGATACATTTTCTCTGTTCTAAAGTATAAATGCTTTGCTTGGCTTGCTTGTGATTGATTTATTTTATATAATTAGTGGTATCATTATTTAAATAAATTAATGTGGGTATTGTGTAAATTGTGAAAATAATAGGACACATTCTTATTTTTTGATATCGTATTTTTGCACATTTTTTAGTTTGGTGAATCTGTCACTGGGAAGCAGCCAGGCAGATATGGGATGTGCACCTGATGAGGCCTGGCCTCTCGTTCAGAGCGGCGCAATCTTAGACGCCCCCCAGAGAAGCTCCTCGTGTGATGAGGATGAGGATGAGGAAGGAGCACCTCAGGGCTCAGGTCTGGGACCAGTCAAACACTCGGCTTCTACAGCCACAGCTGTCTGCGACTGAAGGTGAGTGAAGCTACAGGTCAAGCACAACTTATCCCTCCAAAGCGACTGACGGATAAACTCACTACAGGGACAAACTCCTCCTGGGAACTTCATGTAGAAGAGATTAGAAATTCAAATTATGATGGTTTTTGTATAAAATATACAATTCATATAATATTATCATCCTGCAACAGAAAATGATGGGCAATGTAGTTGTGCATCAAATCAGTTTACTAGCTTAATTAGCACTACACAAAATGCAATCCATCTTATTTGTCCATAGTGTAGCAATGTATTATAAATGACAATGTTTTTGGTAAGATGTTTATTTAAGAATTAAGATTAATAATTTTATTAATCTTAATTCTTAAAAAAAAAATAATAATGTTACAAATTATGTTATTTTAAACATTCTGTTCAAAAACTTGTACTGTAAAAAAAAAAAAAAACATATTTCCACAAAAGAGTGGCATAACTGTTTTTACCATTGATATACATGTTTTTTTGAGCACTAAATCAGCATATATGAATGATTTCTGAAGGATCATGTGACACTGAAGACTGGAGTAATGAGGCTGAAAATCGGCTTTGGATTACAGGAATAAATTATACAACAAATTATATTACAATTGAAAAAAGTTATTTTAAATCTGAATAAATCCAAACTTAACTGTGCACATTATACAAGATTTATAGCTAAATGTTGTAAAAGTATTGTTCACTGTTAGTTCATGGAGCTTAATAAATTAACGATTGTTAACCAGTTTAACCTTATTGTGGTTTTAAAAAACAAAACAAATCAAGTGAATTTTCCAACTGAGGGATTATCATTAGTACGCATTTATAAACTGAACTGTTAATATACTCATGATTTCACAAGAGAATCAAGCCATGAGCTGAATTGAAGCTGAGATGATAAAACTCGTTTATGAGAGCCAAAGCAAATGAGCAACTGACAAAAGCCTTACGGTGAAAAGACAAACAAAAAATTATTCAGTTTCCTTGAAACACAGAGAAGGGCCCTATATCACACAACGAGCTGGAGGGAAACACAAGTGAAGTCCTCTTCAGATACCCTTCGAATTGTCACCAGATAGTAATGAGAATTAAACATGATGAACCAAATGTTTGAAATAAGATGCATGAATTGAATTGAACTTGACTTTTTCATCCGTTACAATGTTTTACTAATTTAATTAACTTTACTACTGTTAGTTTATGGTCACATTGCACTATTATTACTATAATTATTAATATAGTTACATTTTAAAATCAGGGACGGAACAAACTTTCTTCTGCTGAGCACAAAAGACCACACATCTTGAAGGATGTTTTGGTTCCCATCGACTTCAAGAGTATTTTTGGGAATACCATCGTCAATAGCTAGCAGCAACTGTCTGGTTACCAACATTCACCAAAATATCTCTTGTGCTCCATGAAAGAAAGAAATTCCTACAGGTTTGGGTGAACTTTAAACAAAGGGAATGAATATGTAAGCCATAGAAACAAATTCTTGATTTTGTGACGCTTGAATGTCCTAATTCCCATTCATTTCCACCGTATAAAAAAGGGTGATCTATCCCTTTAAGAGATGGAATCACATACATTAAAAGACTCCACGAGACCTGATTTAATTGACTTGGACTGATTCAGTGCCAGTAGTTAACAAGTTTGTTCTTGCGCTCTTTTTGTCTCGTTCCAGGATGACCTGCTCTTATCTCACCTGTTGCAGATCTCCGAGAGCCACTCTGGATGAAGAAAGAGCAAAGAAGATCCCACCTCAGATTAAATCAGGCCACACACACTCAAAACGTGTGTTCTGCTCCTCATTCTCCAGTCGTGTTTGACACTCAGCCAACAGCGGCCTAAAGACTTTATTAATGTGTAAACAAAACCACACGAGACAAAAGAAAGCAGTAGATGTTTAGCTCTGTCTACCTGTTGAGGTGGATGAAGTTCAGGTTCAGCTGCAGTCGACCTGAACTGGTTTGCATTGCCCTTTGCAGTACATTGCAGTTCCATTGATCAACCTGTGCGTGTGTGTGTGTGTGCTGAACTGTAGATATTGTATTATAGGAAATAGAAGGACAATATTTTTATAATATACTGTAGATGCCCATCTTGTGCCTTCACTCTTGTTTTTCGTAATGATGTATTGCGAATTCATATAAAAGATATGAATTTTGCTGCGCGTCAGATTTGTAAATAAAACTTGATAAGCTTTGCTGGAGTACTGAATGAAAATGTCATGCACAAATGATTTACAAATGATACAAACTTTAATAAACAAAGCACTGTATTTTTAGATGTACACTAGGAGTAAATTAACATCAGTCCTTTTTTGAGGACAAAAAAATATGTTTCATTATTAACAGTATTAAACCACTTTTTTTATCTCTCTCACGCACACGGATATATCATTTTTTTGAATTATTAAATGAATTATATATACATTTATAGCCTGTACTCACAAACATTTCCCCCTTGCAAAATCAGTAAAAATATTTTTTTTTTGGTAATAATGTTAAATAAATGAAAGGAATGATACCAGTGTTATTAAACATTTTATTAATAATTAAATTTCATACTTAAATTACATTTTGTAATTATTACATGTAGTCCCACCAATATAGTGTGATGTATAAAACACTTAATATTTATTCTGCATTTATGACTATTTTTATTGATTTATTTTGGTGAATGAGCAAACAAATAGAACACATGCATTTCTGTTTCCTCCTGATTTTTTATGTGAAACATGACCTGGACAAGTTCTTGACATGTTTTCTGAGATTCACTGAGATATATATATCTCCCACAATGCACTGCTGTGAGATCGTTCAGTTTTGGTTCATGAATAGAGTCCTCTCTCTAAACGTGAATACTAACGGTGCTCAGTACAGTGAGGAAGATAAAGTGATACTGCGATGAAAAATGGCTCAGCTCTCGGAGTCCATGATGAAGGTTTCAAAGTCAGGGTCCAGATCAGACACGAGGGCGCTGACGAAGTCCTCGATGGAGGGTCTTTTCTGCAACATGCCTGGACACGAAACAAGAGGCGCAGATTCCAGTTACACACACCCTCTCAAGCTTTAGCAGGAGCATTTTCCTCTGTTAATGACTTGTTTAATATATATACTTTGCATTAAATAATGCTAACTTCAAAGGAGCACTGTAAATCTGAGCAGCATTTACACTGGCAGAGACATTTAAAACCACGGGTTGAGAGATATCTACTGTCTACAGTGCAGCTCATATCTGCTAAACTGTGCACACTCGATTTACAGTTCCTCTCTGCTTTGAAGTCTGCTCATTTCCCCTTGAATAGCTGCCAATGTAAATAAGCCCTCCTCCCTTCCCCCTTGGGTCTCCTCTAAAACACACACACACACACACACACAAACACACACACTTCGCACATCTAACTGGGGACTTTAGATAGACTTCTACTGTTTTTATATACAGATAGTTATACACTTTTTTTAACCTAAACCCACAACTCACAGAAAACTTTCAGCATTTTTACGATTTCAAAAAAGCTTTTAGTTTATTTTTATATCAGTTTTACATCCCCAAATGGTGTTTTTTGGCGATTATGTCAGGTTTTGGGTACATATTTGTCCCCAAAATATGGTTAAGCAGGCACACACACACACACACACATATACAGAAGAGGCCAAGTCCACACAGATACAGGTTGCACTAAAATCTCATGCAAATGTTAAAAGAAACGCTGATATGTATCTTTCCCAATTAATAAATCATACAATGAAACAAATTTAACAAGATCTGTATAATGAAACTCTGCATTCACTCACAAATCATTTTCTCTCTTGCAAATCTACACTGTGCCCTAGAGAAATTTTGCATTACCTTGCAAGAAATCAAAAAGTTTTGCGAGACAATGCAAAAGCACTGAAATATAATTTTTCCTCCCATCACACTTTTTTTTTTTCCCATCATCATGTCCCATTTATATTCTCTGGGCTCTGGATTTGGTGGATTCTGACGTACTTGACATGAGTTGGGCATGAACCATAAGACGGAGGTAGTATTAAAACCTGCCGCTTATATAATCACCTGTCTGTCTTCGACTGCCGGCATTATGACGGTAAAAGTAAGCATTAGCTCCTCCGGCTGAACAGGTTTGTTTTTAAGCTGAATGCTGCAGCCACAGATGCTGTTCAGAGAGCTGAAGATGCTTTAATCACACAGGGACTAGACGTCTCCTGCTTCAACAGCACTTTCTATAATGATGCCCATTTCCTGAGCTCACTCCAGAGAGGATTCAGACGACAACCCAATCCAGACTCACTTTTCCTTTTCCAAAACTAAAAAAATATACAAATTAAACGAAGGCCATATCCAGGAAGAATAAAGATATGGGATAAATGTTCAGGATGAGATTTACATGAGTGATTTCTTAGAGTTGGGCTGCATTATTGTTTCCTTTCATCTCTGGAATGATCTAGAGATCATTTAAAGCAATTACAACGTGTCAGTGTTTGTGTGCCAAACCGATCATGTTTAAGTTATGTTTAGAGTCATGTAAATACCTTCAACTGTAAATACTTTGTATAATGTAAAAAAAAAAAAAAAAAAAAACGCATATATATCCAACTTTATAATTCTCAAATAATGTATTATAATGACTAAATAAAATAACAATATATACAGTCACTGGACCTGAACCCAATCGAGATGGTTTAGGGGTGAGCTGGACCGCAGACAGAAGGCAAAAGGTTCAACAAGTGCTAAGCATCTCTCGGGGAACTCCTTCAAGACTGTTGGAAGACCATTTCAGGTGACTACCTCTTGAAGCTCATCAAGAGAATGCCAAGAGCGTGCAAAGCAGTAATCAAAGTAAAAGGTGGCTACTTTGAAGAACCTACAATATGACATATTTTCAGTTGTTTCACACTTTTTTGTTATGTATATAATTCCACATGTGTTAATTCATAGTTATGATGCCTTCAGTGTGAATCTACTATTTTCATAGTCATGAAAATAAAGAAAACTCTTTGAATGAGAAGGTGTCCCCAAACTTTTGGTCTGTACTGTGTGTATATATATATACACATATATATCTCCCCAAAAAACGTAATCTTATCTAACCCCAACATTTTGAACAATGGCATATATGTGAAATGTTAAAAAATTATAATAAATAGATTATTTAAAAAAAGCAAAAATATTAAACAAATATGAAAAAAAAAGCTATATATGATCGAAGGTCTTATAACAAGCAATCCCACTACTAAAGTTTAACCACACCACTGAGAAATAATTCATCTTTTTTATGTGGGAACATGATTAAACTGACAGGATCAGACATTTGCAAGGATGGGTAGACTCGCCATATTCATCAGCGCAGGGGTATTGTGTGTGTCTTCTTACGAATCAAAGGGCCTTTCTACAACCCAGCTGTGTGCTGCATGAGGAGGCTCTCTGTGATTGGTCAGAAGAGCTCCTGACTGGGATTGGAGGGCACATCAAAGCCACACAGACTCATCTCTCTTCAATTAATCCCTGTTGGCTCCTGTGAGCCTCCACACCTTGAGCTTGTGCACTTACGTGGGCACAGACATGGTGGAACATGACAGGATTATCAAGAGGTCAAACCAGGTCAAAGACATTAAACACTAAATGAAGTCTTCTGACCTGAGTTCAATGTTACGTGCTCTGAGAAACCCACAGACTGAGGTCCAGTGGTCCTGGTCTCTAATGAACACTGCTTCAACTCCAGTTGAGCAATGTTTAAAGACTAAGAAGATAATTACAGCCTCCCTCCCAGCAGATCAAGAGATTTTCTGCTTGCTCCACGGCTTTGACGCACGCCTGCGTTTCGAACTATTTGAAACAAGTCACGAGTTGAATGCACTAAGCTCATGATCTACCTGAAGGCTGGAATTACTTCATCACTGACTCTCTAATTAAAACTGGAGGTCTCAACGCTCGGTCCAAAAAAGAACATTTATCAAAATTCAAAGAAAGCTCAAGTTTCGGGATTATGCCACTGTACGTATGAATCATGAGGCTTTAGATCTGTTCAGATATGAACTTTGGAAAAAAGATTGTTCATATAGATATAATAATATATCTACATGAACATCATTTATACGATTTATAATTTAGTTTATATCACATAACTATTGTTTCACAGATTTCTGAGTATGCGTCTCGCAATTTTGACTTCTTGTAATAATACAAATTATGTTATGAGGGTATGAATTTGTATGGAATTTGTATATTTATTTTTTCTAAAGATATAAAGTAATTGCAAATGTATAATATTACAGTTCTGACTTTTTTTCTTCCAATTTTATAAAGATCTTTCTTTTATATATATATATATATATATATATATATATATATATATATATATATATATATATATATATATATATATATATATATATATATATATATATATATATATATATAAAATGTACTGTATATAATTGTAGACTGGGATTTTGGACCTCACTATATTTCAGTACTATATAATAATATTATTTAATATATTAAATATAATAGTGGATAGTGCTTTTTTTATTTTATTTTTATGTACTTTAAGTATATACACCTCCTATTGATTCACACTGATAGAATGCTCAGCATTCAAAACCAAGCAGCAGTGATGTCATTATGAAATTTGCATATTTCATTTGAGGAGGCGGGGTTTAACCACACATGAAGTGGCACATTCCACAAGCTGTCAATTTGGGCAGATTTACTTCAATAGAAGCTGTTTTCAGATTTACACTATGTTTTTATAGCACAATGACCTTTTATACCTCAAAACATCAAGCGATTTTAGATTTCTCAGTTCATGACCCCTTTAACTATTTATACTTGCCTTTACACAATACTATGTGTCAACATGTTGATTCCTGTGTGCAGCTGACTGAAAACAAGAGACTTACTAAGTAGCATGGCAACGATTAAGCTCCTCTCAGGCATTTATGCCAAACATAACATAAATATAAAAAAAAATTGCTATTCTTTCTACCTTTCTATTTTCAGGAAATGCAAATCTAACGTTTGTGATTTTATTTATAGGATCTGATTTTCTTTTTGACACATTATAGATGAATATAAATGCAATTTTTTTCCTATTGAGGAATGTTTGAAACTAAGGTGAACCCTACCCTCCTGTGATCTTCGGTCTGAAACTCATGCATGCACCCATCTGTGTGCCACAGTGCTAAAACACATCCCAGCCCAGGTGCTCGAGTCAGCTATTGTTCTTTCAGTCTGTCCTTCGCCACTAAAATAGAGGTCCCTGGGAAAGCTGAGGGCCATGAAAGACGGCTCTGTGGCTGAAGAATGGCTGGAGAACACAGGGCTTCAGTCAGCGTGGCCGTCAGTCCGTCACTTTCCTCTCTCTGCTATGCCGTCTAATCCAGCCTGGACCTTTCAGCACCAGAGGCCTGGGGTCCGGCCAGCGAGGAGCAGGGGCCCGGCAGATGAAAACAGCCCAGGCTACAGGCTCTCTCAGGGGTGGCTCTTGTTCCACTGAGATCCGGGACAGAGGAGGGGGGAGGAGAACCCCTCTGAACCGGACACTTAACAGTGACAAATACTACAGAAGTAGCTAAGGAATCCGAAAATAAGGACGTGAACACACTTGTGTAGAAATGTCAGTGGATACCAATATGCAATTATTTTTATTATTTTTATTGTGCTCAATAACTGAATCATAATATTTAATATTATAATTGTATCATTTAAAATGAAATTTGGAAAATAAAATTCAAATGGTAAACTTAATAAAAAAGTTACAATTAAATTAAATACCATAAACACCATACCAGCTACTAAAGAAACAAGTGAAAAATAATAGAATGTTATTAACTAAATTTTATTTGAACAACAAATAAAAATAATTTGAATTTTTTTTTTTTAAGTTTACATTTGATAAATAAATAAATGAATAAATAAATAAATCTGACCTCAGTCAATGAAAAATATATTCAAAAATAAATTATAGAGTTATAGGAGTTAAAACTATCACAGTTCATCAAAAAGGATCTTTTTTTTTTTTTTTTTTTTTTTCAACAATACCAGGGCTGGTAAATTTGTCATCCAGAGAGCATCTTCATTTATCCCAATAGTAATCTATTCTTAGTTTCTATTATTGCTGTAATATAAATAGCCTCTTGGCAATTTATTGTAAGTTAATACATTTTGACATTACTGGGGCACTTTTCTAGTTATAAGCATGCACTGATGAATCATTCAGTATAAGACCAAGAACATGCACTAAGAGAGAGAACAAGTTGAGTCTGGTGAACGGACACTGGGCTCATTCTCTCCTCTTACCTTCCACCATCAGCATGGGCTCCTTCCCTCCCCCATGAGCCAGCATCTCTCTGCGGTAACGCTCTCCGGTTTCCCTGCAACAGCGTGATCAGACAGAGCTTTACTTTACACTACCAGCATCACTCCCACAAACCCAGCCCAGAAACCCTTATGTTCCCTGACATGTCCAAAACTGTCCAAACAAAAGGAAGTGCTAAAGAACAAAACCACAGTGGAGTAGTTAAGATACCCTGCTATTTTTAAAGACCCCATGAAATTAAATCAGGAGTTTTGTGGTTTTCGGTCTGTGCATGTTAAATTCGTGGACCTCTTTAAGTTAGTACACTCTTAAATCCTAAAAATAATAATAATAATAATAATAATAATAATATTAATAATAATACACTTGTAGCAGATATGGACATTTATAATGTACAGTTTATCTGTTTTGGGGGAAACTAAACAAATATATCAAGTAATTTAATGCAGTATGGCATACAGATCTCATTCATTAGATGAATTTCATGGTTGCATGCACTATTTAAACTGGCATCTATGGTTTTAACATCCATGGATAAAATATATTGTACAACCTTTATTTTTTCCTTTATACATATATATATAGATAGATAGATTTGTGTATATATATATATATATATATATATATATATATATATATATATATATATATATATATATATATATATATATAATTTTTTAAAAATATAATATTGTGTATTTTTAGGGGACTTTATGGTATAAAATTATATTTGTAGAATAGTTACAATTAAATTTTTTTTAACCTGTTAACCACCTTCTGAGCATATTTTTGAATATAAACTGTTATAAATATAGAATTATTTTATTAAGTTTGGTCTCTCTTTAAAGAAGGCAACTGGCAGATTTTTGCTGAAGTGAAGACAAAGTGAAACTCGACTTAAAAAAACAAAACAAGTTTATTGATATGAAAAAGGCACAAAAAAAAATAAAATAAAATAAAAATTACATTTTAAATAAATAACAAATTTGATACAATAAGGTTCCATTAGTTCATGATTCACTCTAAAACTGAAATAAAATCAAAGCCATAAATCTAAACAAGTTGTGTTTGATATCTCAAAAAATGAGCTTTCAGTAAGATTTCGTTTGGGTGCAGCTACGTTTCTACGACATGAAGTTAGCTTTCCATTCATTTCCAATCAGGACATTTTTAAACAGTAGAAGTGTGATTTTTATTCAGGTCCAATCAACCTTTCGAACAACACCAGAGGGTAAAGAGTGTATAAACTTTAGTGAAAAACTGAGAGGGTTATAGTGACATTAAAACGAATGCATGTGTCTTTCACGAACCTGTTGAGGGGATCTTTATAGAAACACTGCTTCCACACCATGGAGGCCACTGCTCGTGACATCAGGTACGAGTAGTACTTCGCCCCGTAGCCGACGAGATGACTGAACCTCAGCTGCCAGGCCTGCAGACACAGACACAGCTGAAATAATCACAAGCTGCCGTAGGAATACTCCCGTTACATCGCTGTAAACCCGTGCCAAGTTATTTCCTAACCTGGAAACATGCTGATGCTAACAACATTCAATATCTCAGCTGCAGAAGTGACTCAACTAAATGAAAGAGTCAAGCTATTGCCACACAATGCCTTCAGGACCATATTCATCACTAAATATTTACATTCCCAGAGCACAAATGGTGCAAAGGCTATTCCAGTGGATACGTTACTCTGAGCTAAATGAAAGAGACTGATAATGTTTTGGGTGGGTGCAAGTTGGGGAAGTATTTTGCTATTAAAACACAGACTAGAGTTGTGTTGAAAGCTCAGGAGCTCAAACGCACCGCTGAGAGATGGAGACGTGCTTAGACACCCGCTGTTGCCATTATCCCTGCAGGAAATGAACCGAGCACACTATGCTAGATGACAGTAAATAGGGGCAACGAACCTTTTCGTATATGATAATATCAGTTTATAGCTACGGCTAATCTAACTGGATGTCTGGGTTCATAAAAATCAGCAAGTAAGATGGTTGGAGAGAGACTGAACGAAGAAAGACATTCATCATCTCAGTCTTTACAGATGTGTGGAGCCAGTGAATGTTAAGTGGACCACACTCAAATCTGTTTCTGTGGCCCTCACATGCCGTCTCGACACAGCCCTGGTGCTCACGCAAGACACACATGCCTGAATCTGACTAAACTGAAGGAGATTTAAAACCCCATCCCCCTAAAAACACATGAATCTCTACTGTATCTGATAAATTAAATTAAAAAAGAAAGAGCATATAAATTTACATTTTCATATCAATGTTATTTTAATACAAAAACAAACCAAAACCCTCCCCCAAAACAAAACACAACAAACCCATCCGCGCTAAAAAATCAAGGTGAAAGTCATAATAGCTTGCGTAGTATAGACCCAGCTCCCAACACAACTTTGAGAATAGATTAACAGCGATATTTTTTTTTAATTACCCGATAAGAGTCTCACACTAACGCAGCACGTTGACGCCGATAATGGCCCACCACTAATATATATATATATATATATATATATATATATATATATATATATATATATATATATATATAATGATTTCTCTGGTTTTCTTTTAATAATGGTCACAAATGATAGAATTCTATAAAATATAATAATACAGACTTCAAATAAAATACATTAAAATAAACTTAAATAAGCTGTGGCATCATACAGAAGATAAAGGGATTTATTGGTTACTACGTTAAACAAACAACTGACATCCAAGAGAAAGAATAAACATTTCAAAGAATAACAAAACAAAACAACAAAAAAAAAAAAAAAGAAAAACACACACACACAAACAAAAAATAAATAAAAAAAACAAAACAGTACACAGAGAAACAAAGAAAACAAACAAACAAAAAAACAACAACAAATGACGCAAACCAAGAATCCCAACACAAACGAACGCCTGTTTCACCCTGCAAGCTTGAGCTTCGCGTCAGCGTCACTGCAGCTGCAGACTCGTGAGAGTATTCACACTGGAAGCTAAAAACTATCATCTTGTTTTTAAAAGTTGGCCAGTTATCAACTTGCAAGTCTTCAAAGTTTGTCAACAAGGGGATTCATATGTAATTGGTTAACCACAAAAAAAACCTGTTCCAATCATGTCGTTCCAGTCATTATTCGATTATAGGATCTGCTGTTTTTAACGTTTTTTCATTTTCTTTTCTGGCATACTCTAATTCTTGTTAAAACACACTAGACATGCTTGTTCTGTGCATTTTTAGCACTTTTTGTGTAAAATCATATTTATTTAGTCAATCACAGGTGTGCTGTGCTTTAACTGAGCGTGAGCAGCGCACAGAAAAAAAAAAACTCAAAACCATAATTTCAACGCTGCTCACGAGACGCTCCTGCTCCCGGTTTGAATGCATTCATTTGTTAAGATGCAACAAAACAAATCAAACCAAATTAAGAAAAAAAAAAAAAAGTAACAAAACAAATCAACCAACAAACAAAACAAAAAGCAATACAAGAAACAAAGAAAAACAAACCAGGAAACAAACAAACAAAAATAAATGAATAAATAAACTAAGAAAACAATAAACCAAGAAACAAACAAAACAAAGCTCAATGAGTCGTCTATACATTAGAGACCATTTGCTCTTATCACAGGACCTGGGTGCAAGGCTTATTTAAAGTTTGCTTATTACACAATTTACATTAAAACGTTGCAACCATCTGTGCAGAAAATCTTACAGATACACGTGTTATATAACTACGTACTGTTGTAGTGACTACATTATAAATGCACTGCTATCCTGCTACATGATATTAAGGACCCTGCAAAGACATCTGGCTCTAATGATTACTAAGGGACATGTTGGACAGTTTCTGAGCCAGAATGAGTGTGTTAAGTGTTCCTCTGAAAGATGTTGAAGAGAGCCAGGGTTGTGTAAACAGCACTATGAGAGACACGTTATGGTTGGAGAAGGTGCAACTGCTGTATAACACAGAGTTAAACCCCAGAGTCTCAGTGAGACATATCCCATATGGCCCCTAATGACTACAGTAAGCTCAAATGCACTCCTCCAGTACTGAAACATCTGAAAGCTAGACATTAGCAAAAGCAGAACAGCTACTTGACTATCAACACCCGCCTAAAATCTGTATTGCATTATGGAAATATTTCCACTGCAGATGGGTCCTGTCAAGCTGCTGGCCATCAGATTATTAAAAATGTACATTTATAAGATCCTCAGATTCACAGAACTTTAGATATGGGCCTTGAACGAACAAAAACGATCAAATCTAACATGGCATTACCACGCTTTTTGGACTTGCTCCTTGCATCCCGTGATGCATCTCAGCAGCCAGAGGAATGTAACTCTGTGTGTGAATATTCCCAAATATTAGCAACAGGACAAGAACTTCCATCTGGTCCACGTTTCTAACAGCTGACATTATCCTCCCGAACACAATCAATGCCGTGGTATCAGTCGAATCAATGTCAACAGAAGTCAAACAACTGTAAATACAGCTCTCTATGTGAATCATAATCGGTCATTGGCCGCAATCTTTTAATATCTCATATTAGCATGAAACTCTTGAGCCATTTGTGGCAAGACATAAAAGGCTACCTCAGTTTGGTAAGCTTGATGTTGAGGATCATTCAGGAAACGGCACGGTGTTAAAAAAACAAGGGCAAGTAAACTTTTGAACGGGTTCATTTTTATAAATTCAACAATTATTTTCTCTTGTGGACTATATGTAAACGTCTTTTGTGTGAAATATCTTATTCAGGTCAGTACTCTTGAAATAATGACCATTTTACAGAAACTACAAAGTGTATATAAACTGTACATCAATAAATCCTGGGGAAAAACAAAAACAAAAAACAACAACATATTATTTTAAATGTAAAAGTGAATTAAATTTATGCTTTTAGCAGACGCTTTTATCCAAAGTGACTTACAGTGAATTCAGGCTACACATTTTTACATATCATGTGTTCCCGGGGAATCGAACCCACAACCTTGCGCTTGATAGAGCAGTGCTCTACCAATTGAGCTACAGGAACCCAATTAAGAAGCACAAGTGTCATGTGGATCATGTGACACTGAAGACTGGATCAATGATGCTGGAAATGAAGGAAAATTACTGCCCCGATCCTTTTAAGGTTAGTGTACCTTGGAAGGACGGATCAATGCAAATGTTCCCATGTGTGTCATGAAAAACTCTGGTTTTATATCTTTACCGCAACAAAATGATGCGTTTCAAAAGAGCTTTCATTCTTCAATAGAGTTACATGAGGAGAGTTTAACAGCCGTTTGTGGACTGAGGAACGCTTTCGGTTGTTCTTTAGTAGTCAATAAAACATGCATCCCACAGGAACCAGAGACACACACACATACTATTAGCTGCGTTCCCGTGAGAGGCTGTAATAACGGATAAAAAGAGGGAAGCTGGGTGATTTAGAGGAAGGTAAAGACATTATGGCTGAAGCAATTAAAGAGAGAGGGGAATATTTAGAGTTGGGGGGAGGCCTGATTTCCAGTGGCTCCACATAATTACAGGCCAGGATCAACGCTTTGTGAAGGCCATTCTGAAATAAAATGTGTTTTAGATGGCTCCAGCTCTCAGGCGGCCTTCTCTGAGAGCTGAGAAAAGCAGTTTTTTCCCTTCCAAAAAGACTCTGAGAGAACAGTTTCAAATATTTCCCCCAGGGAGTGCTTCTTCAAGTTATATCTCTGCTTTGTTATTGCACAAAAAAAGCATTTTAATCCTTTAACCGTGCGGTGTCTGTGAAAGATGTAGAAAACCACACGGCAGGAAAGGGGCCACGACTAAACTACCTCAGTGTGTTTATGTGTTTTTGTACTCCAGTAGCGGAAGAATAAGATGTTATTATGGATTAGTCAAGGAACGACTCCCAAACATTCATTAACTTCAGTAACGGCAATGGATCACTTCATCTCAGGGCAACAGACCACCTACACACAGTATGGGAGATGTGCTTTTTGTGAAACACTGAGTTTTAGGAAACATTAAATAACTATCAAATAATTCAATGTTATCCTTAAGACCATATATAATGCCTAAGACAAGATTTCCTATACTGATTTAGAAAATTCAAAGAATTGGCAGAAAAAGAAACATTTGATTGAAATGAAACACGTACTGTATTGGTGACATATGGCAGGCCGTAATACTTCTTCTGCATGTCTATCATGATGTCTGTAGTTGATCGATTCTGGGGTTTTCCATGATAAACTTGATCCATGATTGCATAGAAAACCTGAAGAGAACCATTTACAGATTAGAAACCATTCAACAAACCATTCAACAAACCATTTATGAATCCATCGTCTGTTTGACTACGTCTTTTATTAATTTAAGAAAATTTCTGCCATGTGCACAAAAACTGACAGTCACCACTGACAAGCTACTACTAAATATCATAGAACCTGGATTTCCTGTAAAGTTTCTTTGCAATGATTTGTATCTTTAAAAGCGCTATACGAATAAACTTGAATTTTTCTACATTATTTATTGTTCAATATTAGCCATTTCATTTTTGGAAGCAGAAAATATCAGAGAGTATATTTTCCAAATCGATTCTTCCTAACGGTGTCTATTAAATGCTAAATTTTAAAAGTACAGAATTATTACCTTCATTGATTAAAATTAATTAAATTAATTCAGTTAAATGGGGAAGGGTACAACGGTGTTTCGTGTATTCAGAGTTGTTCACAGTGTTAAAGAGATGGATTCTCATAATAAACATGGCCAAAGTTTAAAAAAATAATTTAGAAGAATGACTGAGAATTTTTTTTTTTTTTTTTCAATTGTGGATCTAATGACGTAGACGAGAGTGGAACTCCTTATATGAGCATTAATTTCTCCCGAAAAAGCACGCCGGCGCACACACATTGACCGGAGGAGAGCGAGACCGCGCACATCAACACGTTTCAAAATCATCTGTAGCGCTGCGCATGATTTGTTTGAGAATGCCTCCAAATAAGTGCGTTTTTGGATGTGAGGGAAAGTTTACCGTGTTCAGCTTCCCCAAGAACCCAGCGTTACATGAACAGTGGATGCAGTTTGTTTTTCCGGAGTGTATCAAGTGTGTTTTGTTCATTTGAGTGACGAATGTTTTTTAAACAAGGCCTAAGTCGACGCTGGATTTGCACATCGTTTGCTATTAAAACATGGAGCCGTCCCTGTGATAAAAGACCCCATTCATGGAAGTACAATTGCATCAGATTCCTGTATTTTGTTGGAAATCAGCACATAAGTGAATATATGTTAATGGAAACAACACAAAACATCAGTATTATAGCTCCGCCCACGGCACGCCTCCAGGAACTCGGCTTTTTCCGGAAAGAATCTGAAAGTTGTATTTTTCTTTAATAAATATAATAAAACTAAAGACTTTTTGGAAATATGAAGGATGCAGTACTACTCTATAGGTCCTCAAGATTAACATGAGATTAGGTGAAACTGTGTGTTATGTACCCTTTAAATATTTTCATGCCTGGTTTTACAATTAATACTGGAGCTTTACTGTGAAAAAAATATATATATAATAATTTGCGTCATCACATCAGAGCAGAGTTAAAAAGTAGTTATCAGTACCAACTAATACTTTTAAAAACAGTGCATGCTTACAGTATGACCCTGTGCACACCAGTTTTAAAAATAATTCTCTCTCCTACGAAACTTGTGGTCATTTATGTTTTATTTTATTCTCCACAATTGTGATGTGGTAATGTTGGAGTTTGTTCTCAGTTCTGAATGAGATCGTATGGTACCTGAAGTTGAGTGTCAGCCGCACCACAGACCTTCTTGGACTCGCAAAGACGGGCCACCATGCTTTGAGGCAAAGGCTGTGAGAAACGATATAGATAATCATACATCACATTTTCATTTACATGAACTGTTCACCCCAAAATGAGCACAAAGTTACTTCAGAAAGTAATATGAAGACATTCTGAAACGTTTGAAGCATCAGTTACGATTCGTTGAAAAAAAGTGACTTGCGTTGAATTCAAAATGAGTTTTGAAATGCTGCTCATACTGATCACGACCGGCATGAACAGAGCAGCGTAGAGTGTACCTGTCCAGTCTGATAGTGGCGAGCGAACTGACTGATCACACGATAGTCCGCAGCAAAATATTCCATTAGAATAGAAGGAACCTCTGCAAAATCAGTGACACACCGTGTTCCTAAAGACAGAAACAAGATCACTGTGATTGTGCTGCTACATGCACATTTCAAAGCTGAAGCAGAACCACAAATCTAAACAAAAAGAGCTCATTTTGGTAGTCATCATGTCATACCCGTCACATGTTGGTAGCGGGTGCGTCCCAGCATGGAGTGCATGGCGTGGCCCATCTCATGGAAGAGGTTTTCCATCATGCCCGGGCTGAGCAGTGTGGGAGCAGAGCGAGTCGGGTGAGGCAGGTTCAGCATCAGGACAACTATCGGCAGCTGATACTGTCCGTCTTCCAGCTGCCTTCCACCACGAATAGTGAAGTGGCAGTCCTGAGAGGCACACACATGATCAAAACTGATTGACTGCAATAAAATTAATTTAATTCCTGAATGAATCAGTTTTATTCCTGAGTGAATCAGTGTTTTTTGAACAAATCGCTTGAGTGAATCATTCAATGACTCCCGCATAATGACCGCAAGTTTTTCCTTAAAGTGCCCCTATTATGGATTTTTGAACATGACCTTTCATGCAGTGTGTAACACTGCTCTAAGTGAATGAAAACATTGTGCAAAGTTTTAAATCTGACAGTACACAGTAAAGCTGCACGATTAATCGTTAAAAGATCGCGATCTCGATTCAGACACCCTCTCGATCTCATTTCTAAAAGACAACGATTCCCCGAGTCTGTTAAACCTTTGACAAAGTCTTACCGGATCATTCAAATCCGTGCGCGCGCTGCCGCTGACACAGAGAGAGCTCTTACCATGTTTGGTTAAGAAACATCTTCACAAACAGTCTTTTCAACTACACAGTATTATATCTGTCTTACAGTCATTTATATTATCACAGAAATACTGGGATAAAGTTTATAGTTTAAATATAAACATTGATGTCTATATGGCAGCGATCAAAATATAACAAATCCCCTTTTCAAAGTACTGCGCTTTAAATAAAGTTTGTGTCGATTGCATTGTTTCACCAATAGGTGGCGACAAGTGTCTTAATTTATTTGTCAATGAATTAATTTTTCATTCAAGAGAATCGTTCAAAAACGCTGATTCATCCAGAAATGAAAAAAGTGTAGTAGGTTTATGAGTGAGTCGTTGAATCAGTGATCTAAACAACTTTTTCATCATTCTAATATTAAAAAAACTGGGGTTTTAAATATATTATATATACACTACCAGTCAAAAGTTTTTGAACCATAAGATGTGTAATGTTTTTTTTAAAGTCTCTTCTGCTCACCAAACTATATTTATCTGATACAAAGTACAGCAAAAACAGTAAAGTTTTGAAATATTTTTACCATTTAAAATAACTGCTTTCACTTGAATGTATTTTAAAATGTAATTTATTTCTGTGGTGTGCAGCTGTATTTTCAGCATCATTACTCCAGTCTTCAGTGTCACATGATCTTCAGAAATCATTCTAATATGCTGTTTTGCCGTTCAAAAAAAACATTATTATTATTATTATTATTATTATTATTATGTTGAAAACAGATGAGTAGATTTTTTTCAGGTTTCTTTGATAGAAAGTTCAGAAGAACAATAATTGTGTGTAATAGAAATATTTTGTTATAAATGTCTTTGTCACACTTGATCAATTTAAAGAATCCTTGCAAAATAAAATCATTAATTTATATACTTGTGATAATGATAATGTTAATAGTAATAATAATAATAAAGAATCGTAGGAGAATCGTGATCTCTATATGAGATCAAAAAATCGTGATTCTCAATTTATCCAGAATCGTGCAGCCCTAGTACACAGCGTATTATTGTCTCTCAAAAGAAAGAGTGGACTCTGAATCATTGAAAAGAGTTGTTTTTAAAACTAATCCCAAGCTGTTTCATGTTGACATCAACATGGAAAATTAGCACACTGATTCATTTAGCCACTAGGAAACAACACCAGGTGCTGTTTTTGGTGTGGTAAAAATAGCCGTTTCCTCCAGTACGGCTGTACGCAAAGCAGCACTGCGCTTACAAACACTGCTTTATCAGACATTACAGGTGTGATGAAATGGAAATTAAATCAACCAATCAATGCAGATTAGCGTCACGCAAAGCAGGTTCTTTGGAAAAATGAATGACTTCCCCATTAAGTAATGTTTTCCCAAATGAATCAATGTTTTTGAATGAATTAGTTGAGTGAATGATTGCATGATGTTGTGTAACAAATACTTATTGAAGGACAAACCAATGGCACTAGAAGTAGATGGGCTATCAAAATCCTTCTTTACCTGGTGAGGTTTGTCCGGTCTGTAGAAGAAGTCACAGTAGATGTATCCCAGCAGTCCCTCTGTTTCATGCACCACAGCCTGAAGGAACAATGCACAATGTGACATTAGAAACGAAGTTGCCTTGACCCGTAGATGAGCTCTTATTTAAGTCCACTAGGTTTGATATTCAAGCACAAAAGTGTGATCGCACCAGCTTGCGCACATCTTCGCTCCAGACCTCCCCAACACTGGGCTGCTCAGCCAGCAGAGATACACCATACAGCTGTGTGAAAAGACCATTCAGACCTTCCATACACGCTCCCAGAGAGAAGTACGGACTGTACAGGCTTGGCTCGATGTTGAATCTGCAGAGATAAAACACAACATGCCATGTTAGTAAAGCCTTAACGTCAATGCACAGATTTTAAAATAAATGCATGCATTTAGCAGATGTTTTTACCCAAAGCGACTTTGTTTTTATAACAGTTTTTATCTAACAAGTGTTCCCTGGGAATCGAACCCACAACCTTTTGCGCTGCTAATGCAATGCTCTGCCACTGAGCCACAGGAACACTTTTTTCCAAAAAAATAAATAAATAAATAAATAAATAAACCTTTTTTTTCTTTCTTTTTTTACAGACTACAAAAGAGAAATGACAAGAATGTGAAAATAAAAGTAGAAATCATGCAGCACAAATGATGTGCTGCTTAATATTTTTATGGAAACCTTGATACATTTTCTTTAGGGTTCTTTGATTAATAGAATGTACAAAAGAAAAGCGTTTATTTGAATCAGGACACATCTGTAACATCATCAACAACGTCTTTCTTCTCACTTTTGATTCATGTAACTCCTACCTTTCTGCACGTATCACACCACTGAAATACGGATGGTCCCATGGCATTAGCTCCTACAGAGGAAGATTTCAGTTTGCAAAATTGTGCATTTCTAACATTCTACAAGCTGAAATCAGATTATATGAACATCCAAACATCGCAGATAAATGAGCAGTGCTTACGGGATTTCTGGGGTTGAGTTTCATCTTCATTTCCCTCATCATTTCAAAATCCTTTTTCGTCCTAAAGTTGACAGAAATTCCAGTCCACATATTATATAACATATACAATGCAAAAACATGTACCCTACGCAAAAGTTACATGTGCATGTTTTTTACAATTATGAACCAAAGCCACCAACACAACACAATGTTTAGACTTTATTATTGCCACAATGTTATCCATAAATAACGCAGTTGACGGTGACACCTACAGGCACCTGCTAGAATAAGATCAAATATTACACTTCCTAAAAAAACATTAAAACTTTTGCACATATTATATTCATTATTATGTACCAGCAGCTTAAAGCGATCGACGAAATACAGAAGAGAGAAAACTCAACCTGTCTGAGAGCTTGTCTGTGATCTGCTGTAAAAAACTCATAACTGCCTCTGTGGAGAAACAGACCTATAATATAATACGATATAATATAATAACATTGTTTGTACAATATTAACTCATTCTCACATTTCAAGTTTAAAGGTAGAAAATGAAAATGAGTAAACTTAAAAAAAAAAATAAGAATAAGAATAAAGTCTACCTGGGCTTTTGGCCATGGTTCCTTTCAATGCTCTGTGTGCATACGATTCATAACCAACCAAGCGAGCCAGTTTATTTCTACAGGCCAGCAGCTCCTCAAGTATGTGCATCACATTTTCATTTGGGTAGAGGAAAACTTTATACGCAACTTCCCTGACCTGAAAAACAAGTGCAGGGACCAAAAACACTAGTCACCCCAAAACAGAGCAACCTGAACCTAACTTGAATCAATCTTTATGCAACTTTATTAATGAAGGACAATGATCTACCAGATCATCAGGCGCATCTGCGTTCAGGCCTCCGATCTGAATGTAATTCCCGTCTTTAGTGAAGTGCTGGTGAATGTGTTCAGGAAGAACTCTCTTCTCGATTCGGTTGGGCATGTGGCAGCTCATCAGAAACTGATTGCTCAGATCCAACAGCTTCACATTCAGGTTCACAGCCTCTTTCCTCTGTGGAAAACAAACGTAATCTGTCAGACGCATAGCTTTGGGTCTCACACGGAGATCACTCGAGATGCAGAAGCATAAACAACAGTTCAGACCTTTTTTTTATCCAGATGGATTCCACTTATCTCGAAGTCAAACATAAACAGTTCAGCCACTCTTCTGCAGGAATAAAACATTACAGTGTGTTAATATTAAAACATTCTTTTTTTAAAAATAAACAAAATTAAAATAAATACGATTTTAAGTTTCATCTACTACGCCTGTGGTTAAAGCTTATATGTGACCCTGGACCACAAAAGCAGTCTCGGGGTATATTTTTAGCAATAGCCAAAAAAAACCTTGTATGGGTCAAAATTATCCATTTTTCTTTTATGCCAAAAATCATTAGGACATTAAGAAAGGATCTTAGGATAAGAAAGGATGTATCATGAAGATATTTTATACATTTCCTACCGTAAATATAACAAAACGTAATTTTAGATTAGTAATATGCATTGATAAGAATTCATTTGGACAATTTTAAAGGTGATTTTTTTTTTGCACCCACAGATTCCAGGTTTTTTTTAGTTGTGTCTCGGCCAAATATCATCCGATCCTAACAAATCATACATCAATGGAAAGCTTATTTAAATTGACACTTAAGACTGGTTTTGTGGTCCAAGGTCACATATATAGGTGCTGTAAGCAACAAAATAGTTTATGCTTCAAACCAGTGTGTTTATAAATAAGAAAAAAACATTGAAATAATATAGTAAAAAAAACACCAGTTTGCAATAACAAGCAGCAAAACGAGCCGATTTGTACCGCGCACATTAGCTGGAAGTGGATGACACCGGAAGCCAGACACATTCAATTTTACAAATGTCCGTGCACGCTCTAATGGGAAAAATAAGGTGGATATATTCAAATAAAATAAGAGGTCTGATTTATACCTGGTTTCTGGGTCCAGCTTGGAAACGATCTCTTGGTTATCCAGCAGGTCCTTTAAGCTCTTACACAGATCAACATTGGTATTGAGTCTATAAGAGAAATTAAAAATATCAGAAAATAAATAAATTAATTAATTAATTAATTAAGAGGATATAAATTCAATGCCCACCTCTCCACCATAGTGCCAATGTTTATACAAGTCTTTTCTGCAGCCTCCCGGTATGACGGGTCGGGATGTGCTACTTTAATGAAGTCTGCCTACAAAAAAGAAAGAAAGAAAGAAAAGATTAACATTTAAAAAATCTTACACATATATATATATATATATATATATATATATATATATATATATATATATATATATATATATAATGAAAATATAAAGGATATTTTTTATGTACTGTATTTAGATATATACGCTATTAATGTTTTTGAAAGAAGTCTCTTTTGCTCATCAAAGCTGGATTTATTGATCAAAATACAGCAAGACAATAATATTGTGAAGGTTTTACAATTTAAATCATATTTAAATGGTTTACTATTTGACTATTTTAAAATGTAATTTAGTCAGTCTTCACTGAAATCTTTCTAATTTGATGATTTAGTGATGGAGAAACATTTGTTATTATCATCAATGTTGAAATGTAACATGCTGCCTGCCAGTCAAATGTTTTTTTGTTGTTGTTGCTTTTATTCAGCAAGGATGCATTGAATTGATTGACAGCAAAGCCATTTATAATGTTACAGATGAAATCTACTTCAAATAGTGCTTTTTAAAAATTGTTTACTTAAATATTCATCAAATTCTGAAAAAAACGTATCACAGTTTCCACAAAATGATTAAGCAGCACAACTTTTATTTAATTCATCTTAGCCATCACACTAATAAATATTCTGAAATATATTCAAATAGAAAACAGCTATTTTAAACTGCAATAATAATTCACAATATTACTGTTTTTATTGTATTTTGTTTATAAAAATGCATAAATATAAATCTATCTATCTATCTATCTATCTATCTATCTATCTATCTATCGATCTTTCTACACACACACACACCACATATCCTTCAATCTGTCATAGCTTTGACTGTCAAATGAGAAGATCAGTCTTCTAAAGCTCTTGTTTTCTATACCCTTCTATGAATTAATGAATGCATTAATGTAAATGCAGCATGTTGAACTGGTTTACCATGTCTGCCACTCGGCACAGGCTGTCTGACAGTTTGTCAAATATCTCCACGGTCTGGGCTCCTGGAGGACAGCGACAGACCTTCTCCAGCAGCTGCTGAGTCTCCTGCAGAGCTCTGTCCTGGACCAGCTCGAAGCCCCCCGCAGAGCTGAGCTCCGGGACTCCAAACAGACCCTGACAGACAGACACATGTGTGTATAATACTCTGATAAAGGACAATCATTACACTGACACAGATCCAGACAGGCACGTACTACGTTTTGGTGGAAGAGGTCTAGTCTCCTGTGGACTCTGGCATTGAAAGCAGCACCTACAGGTGACCAGGTGGTGACTGTCCTCCAGGCGCGCGCTGCTGTCCCGTGCCGGAGCACACACACCAGCGGTCTGTACACGGACATTACTGCACTGACCTCAACATTCACCGACCACTGAATTACCTAGACTGAACAAACTGTTACGGAGTAAAACGCAACTTCACGGGGGATTAAGAAAAGACGCACGCCATGCTCCTTCCAATGACAGTGAGAATATTGATTTTACAGCAGCACTTTCGACACGGAAATAAATTCGTGAGAATTTCTGCAAATTATATTTCACTCTTTAGGAACGCTAAAATGTGTTTAATTGAGACAGTTCAGTTGATACAATTATTCACAAGATGTTCAAATATGTTACGGTGAGTTTAAACCATCTCTTGTTTGAATCGAAAGTGAATATAAGCGAATTATTTTTGTATTTCAAAATAAAGGTTCAACTATTATCTGAACAATAATCTCCGCAATTATATGATTTAGCGAGAGTTTTCTGGATACTACTAATAATAATATACAATCTTGATTCCTTAATATATATATATATATATATATATATATATATATATATATATATATATATATATATATATATATATATATATATATATATATATATCAACAACAGTACTCTGTATATTAATATCATTAATTATTTTATATTATTCAAATCATAAAATAATTTCATTAATAGTTTCACATAACTACACATTAACTACACACGGCCCTAAATTGTGGAATAGTCTTCCAATCTCTATTAGAACAATTGCAACAGAATCTCTTTTTTAAACAAGCCTCTTTGCGAAGGCTTTTAGTGTATGAGCCAACGGGAGTTTATTATGTATAATTATTATTTGTTTGTCTTTTCTTTATCGTTTCTATGTATTTTTTTATTTTATTTTTTAAGTTAAATTGTTCAGCACAATGGTCAACTATCGTTGTTTTATTGTGCTTTTATAAATGAAGAAAAAGAAAGAAAGAAAGAAAAAATGGGGGACAATAACTTGCATATGACAAAATATACACTTTTACAATAAATACATAAATACATCCTACATAAATGTCTGTGTATATATATCACTACATACAATAACAATAAACAAAACAAACATTCTTTAAACATTTCAGGGGGTTGCAAGAAAAAAAAGGCACATTTTTTTTTTTTTTTTTTTTTTACCAGTCTTAAAAGGAAAGAGACTCATGCATGGTTTTATAAAATTCCGCACGGGATTGATTATCTTTGGATAAGTGTTTCAAAGATTCTAAGTATTTTTTAAAATTCATTTTTAAAGAAGTTTAAAAAGGGATTACTGTTTGTGTATATGATATTTACCCATTGTAATAATAATATTTAACATCAATGACATATTTTTCGAAAGACCATATACATCAGCAAAAAACAATACTTGAAACTAATTTATTGATGGAATATCAGTGTTGATATCAATAATTAGCCAGCTAGTAGTGGAAGCTACTGGCGTGGCTAGCAGACGCATGACGCAGCACGTTCTGTGCGTGCTGTGTGACGCACGCACTCACTGCCGCACTGGACAGTCACGTGACGCGCAAACGGACGTTATGGAGCTCTCTCGCTGTCAAACTTTAACACGATTTCACTGTTAGCCTGCAAAAGTGATGGACGGAATGGGATTTTCGACGGTTTCCGATCTCCAGTGATATGTCAGGTCGGTGTTCTATTCCTCTACAAACATACAAAAGTTTAAACCCGAGTGTGTTAAAATGTAAAATTTCAGTTTCACTGTCAACAACTAATAACGTAACGTTAACTCAGCTAGCTGCTGCTTTCGTTGTGTCATCTCAAAGGTTATGCCATATTGAGAAATGAGTAAGTTAAGCAATGTTTATTTATACCAAATATTTACACAGTTGCTTAACACTCGTTTTGGCTAAGGTTGACATGTCCAGAACTAATCTGTTAATTTTAAGAGAACAATATGATGGACACACGTACTGAAAGAATAATCTTTTTTTCTATCAGTTAACGTTAGCTGAATACATGTTTTTAATGTTTTGCACAGTCATGCTCAGTCACTCTATTTACTTATTCTAACAGTTTTAAATGTTTAAACAATGAAACTTATTATACTGGTGCTTTTATTTGCACACACACACACACACACACACACACACACACACACACACACACACATATATATATATATATATATATATATATATATATATATATATATATATATATATATATATATATATATATATATATTCTTCATGATGTAATTGTAAATGTATCTGAATACGGTATGTGTCATCATCATTATCATGTATTAAGCTGGACATCACTCCACCCGAGTGTAACTTGATGCATCTATTTCTGTGTTTCCACTTTTTGTTACACAGTTGCATCTATGTATCTGTTATTTTGTAGCTAAAGCCCTGCGTCATGTCTGTGGATGGCCCCCGGACGTCTGTTTTCACCTTTCAGTCCGCTGTTCACAGCCATCACGTTCTCCGCTCGCTGGAGGAGCTGAGAGAGAAGGAGCTCTTGTGCGATGTGACCGTTGAAGTGGAGCGCAGGAGCTTTCGGGCGCACTCTTCAGTGCTGGCTTCCTGCAGCGGCTATTTTTACACCAGACTGACAAACCACAGTCAAGCGAACCTCACCGTCAGGTTACCGGATGAGGTAATGCCTGAAATGCTGGATGAGCTGAATCTGGAGGTTTTGAGAAAACAGTGGTTAAGCTTTCATCCGTGTATGATTTATTGTTATTTTTAACCCATATTTAACACCCATACACCCCCCACCACCAAAAAAAGTATATAGATTGAGCAAACAATATATGGTTCAACACAATTCTGTCTTCATAGTAAATCTGTCTTCATGAGTAAATCCATGAATGTTATTATGAGGATCAATTATTTAATATAATGTGATTGTGATTATGGTAGTCAGATATCATAATTAAGAAAAAGACATCAAATGAATAGAATGTTTCAAACTAAGCTTATTAGGAAATTAATTTATTATTAATATTGTTTGTTTGGAAAAAATATTTGTACAAATATTGATTTATTGAATTATTGTGAAATATTGAAATATTGATATGGATTTCTGCAAACCCACATACTTGTGTCACAGTCTAAGGTTCTTAAAATACTTGATAATTAGACCTTTCCATGACATGGCAAGGTTAAATATCAACATTATGATATTTATGAATTAATAAGTTTAATATTTGTAAACACACACACACACACACACACACACACACACACACACACACACACACACACACACACACACACACACACACATATATATATATATATATATATGATCAAAAACACATGTATTAAATATGTTCTTTTTACTTGGTTACACCATATGATGTAATTGAGTAAATTATGAATATGAGTAAATAATGACATTGTGTGAAGTATTCCTTTAAAAAAATGTTACATTGCAGTGCTGGCAAATTAAACCTTAAAAATTAACTTGGGTAAACGAAGTAACAGGAATAACCCAGATATGCAATTTGCAAATGATTTATTCATGCGGTAATCCTGACTAGATCATTAATGTCCCAAGGTCACGGTGGAAGGATTTGAGCCTCTCCTGCAGTTTGCCTACACTGCAAAACTTCACTTCACCAAAGAAAACATCCTGGAGATCCACAGATGTGCCCAATTCCTCGGATTTCAAAACCTCGATAAAGCCTGCTTTGAGTTCCTCGTCCCAAAGTTATCTGATGGCGGTGGAGCCTCAAAAAAAGTGACGAGTAAAAGCAAGAACCAAGCGTCCCATGACGAATCACAAGCCATCTGCAGTCCAAATGGCCCAAACCCGGAAACTGATGAAGATTGTGTACCTCAAGATGCAAGCGCTGCCATGCAAGCTGCATCTGTAACATCCTCTGCAGAAAGTCCTAAAGATTGTCCCCCGATCTCGAATGACAAAGAAATGCAGTTAGATTTGTCCCCGCTTTACACCAGAAGCACTTCATACCACATGGATGATGGACAGGATCAGTTTTGCCTGCAGAACTGCGGCCCGCAGTTGCCTTCGTCTTCCTTGGCGGCCGCAGAAGTTTGTCCTTTCCTGTCTATTTCGAGCACCAGTGACAATGAGAAACTGCATTCTTCTGCAGCTGACTGTGGTGGGGACATTTTAGCAATGGAGGACGAATTCCAGAAGGAACTAGCGGTGGATATGCATTGTGAACCGCCAACTGATAAAGACCTGAACATAGCCAGTATCACCAAGGGCCACTTTGACCAATGTGAAGGGCCTGTAATGCCGTCCACCGACTGTACCCAACTATGTCCTCTGAATTCTGCGCAGTCAAGCGGGGTTTTGGACGGCATTTCTGGCACTCCAGATCTAAGCAACATTGGCACTGAAGACAACCGGGTGTTTGATTCCAACGAACAAACGTTCTCTGAACTGACCCCCAAAGATTGCTGCACAGAACGAAGCATGGAGGAAAGGGAAGTGGCTGAGCATCTTGCAAAGGGTTTTTGGCCGGATTTGAGCTCCACGTTAAATGAGCAGCTACCTTTGGACTCCATCGACCAGCCATCTGCAGGAAATGGCTCAGACTTCCACTGGTTAAAGCATCTGGATTTGGGAGCTGCGCCTGATGATTGTCCCTTCCTGAGAGACCTGAGCTCCAACAATACACAGACGTCTGGAAGGGACACTCTGTCCAAAGAGGACACCGGAGACAGTCCCTGCATGTCCCCCATTAACTCAAGGGAAAACTCTGAGTGTGAATCGGATGGAGACTGCACGCAGTGCAGTAACAGTGAACAAGTGCAAGAGGTGAGGATTGATTAGAGGTGAACTTCATTTACTTAGAGCTGAAGTTTGGTGCCAAATTGCAGACTTCTGCTTTATTTTGTACTCCGTTGCGATTCCCTGGCATGCTTTAATTAAAAGTGTCAGTTCCTACTGAAAAATGTATCCAAACTTGATGCCGAACACGGCTGCAATCCTCCATAGTGCAGTGTTGACGTCTCTGTTTTCTTCCCAGGTGGATTTGCCATTCCCTGTGGAGCAAATTTCCAGCATGACCCGGAGAGCATTCCTGCAGATGTTAAAACGCGAGGAACTGACCCCAGAACAGCTGGAGTTTGTTCAGGATGTGAGACGGCGCAGTAAGAACCGCATGGCTGCACAGCGCTGCCGCAAGAGAAAGTTGGACTGCATCTACAGGCTGGAGGGAGAAATCAAGAAACTGGTAGATCTGTTTGTCATATCTACTGATTCTAAAATAACATTTAGTATTTTATAGTGGTCTTGACAGTTTAAGCCCCATTTAACCCATTAATTGCAATTGACTTAGCCGGTATAAGGTTAAAGGAACACTCCACTATTTTTGAAAATAGGCTAATTTTCCAACTCCCCTAGAGTTAAACAGTTGAGTTTTACTGTTTTCGAATCCATTCAGCCGATCTCCGGGGTGCAGTGATATTTATTACACAGTGCCTGAAAATAGTCCAGCTAGGTAACTTCCAATGTGAACGCCACTAAGTTTGTGTAGTTGCGGAGTTGCAGCCATGACAAGCATGACGCGTTGCTATGGAAACAGTAAGGCGACACATTCTAAAATAACGATCGTCTAAAAAAACTCACGCCGGGGTCTCGGATATTTTAAACTCACGTGTGAAAGGGTTAAATAGAAAAAAATATCTAAACTATTTGGTCATTTTTGAGCGAGATGCTCTATGGTCTAATCTGTGGTTAATGACTTCATGCAGTTGACTTCATTAGAACGCAATGTCTGTCAAACACAAACAAATGTAATCTTAAAACGGATCTTCTTTTGTTTCCACGTTTATCAGAGGAGTGTGAAGGAGAAATTACTGCAAGATCACAACCAGCTGAAGCTCAGCATAGAGGATGTACGTCAGAGCCTCTCAGGCCTTTGTCAGAGCCTCTGTATGGACGCCTCGCCACAGTCGGAACAGGTGCAAGCAATGGCCAGGTACGTCTCCTCCGACTGTCCCACCTCCGTCCTCCTCACCCCCATGGCCTCTCCTAGCCTGGCTGGCCCAGACCAGGACACCCATGGGAACTCCTCCCTGGACACCTTTCTTGCAGACACATATCCTGAAGGAGACACCGTAGCACTCAGGTTGCCTGCTGCCTTCCTGCAGGACAGCGTTCAGAGCACTGTTACAGATCCAGCTCCATGATGTTCAACAGAGCAAAGCAGCTTGGGAATGGTCTGATATTTCACTTTTACTCAGGAGCTTACCTTTCTGCTTACACTTTTGAGCATGACTTTCTTATTAGGAGCACTTTCGTAATGTTTCCAAGTATGGACGTTGACTAAATTTGCACTATTAATAGTAGTTTCATATGGAAATGCTATGTTGATGCTTACGGATATTTTCCTTTTTTTTTATTCCTTGTTTAACTGTTGCGCCATAGAGGTCATTCCTGTTATGTCACACATTTTGAACTCTGAAACTTAAAAAAAAAAAAAAAAAAAAAAAACTACGAACATGCTTGTGTTGTAATTAAGTATTTCAGAAATATGTTCTGCTAAGCTCCGGCTCTTAAAGTGTTAATTACATAATTGTAAATAATTGTTTAATTACAGACTGATAATTATCTCGTTATTTTTGATATTTTTAACCATGTTTTGATATGTTGATTCTATCATACCCATTTTCTTTTTTTTAAATCTTGTCCAACAGGGATGAATATTTTAAAAACAAACTAATAGCACAAGACATCAAATAATTATTTTTTTTAATAATTATTTATTATTTTTAAAAGCACTTGGAATATTTCTTAATAAATGGACTTTTTATGCTTTTTAGTGCATTAATTGTAATATTGTCATGAAAGAAAACTAATATGACTTTAATTTGCAGCAATTGTCAATTTTATATTTTTATTCAAATATAGACTTGTATATATACATTATACTGAAAATGTACTACATAACAGGAATGACCCTTGGATTAATTTCCAGTCCTAGCATTAACGTCATGTAAACTGCCACGAAGGACAATCATTGTAACTCTTTATTATGTCAAGGGATGATTTTGTTATGCTGTGTAGATCATATGAAGAAGTACATTCCAGTGTAGCCTAATACGTCTTTGCATTACCGGCATGAATTACCGTCTTTTTTTTTTTTTAAAGGGGTCATATGATGCTTTTTTAGCCACGAATGGTTAAGACAGCTGACTCCACTGTGTGACCCTGTCTCTCTCTCTCTCTCTCTCTCTCTCTGTCTCTCACACACACACACACACACATACACACACGACGCGACACGACACGCAAAAGTCAGCATTTGAACATTCAATAGCAACTACTGAAACAAATAACAAAACATACTTCCAGTGGCTGATTCAGAGACATCAGATTGTCATAGCAAAGTCAGAATGACCTCCTAGGTTCACGAAACAGTCGTCCATAAAATGCATTGCTGTTCTGTTGTAAGTAATCTCAAAGGTTCCTAAATACATCTACTTTCGGAAGGCCAGATAAAGTGCTAGCTTCACACAGCATCTCCGGGACTTAGCTGCTTCAACACAAACTTTCTTTCTTTGCGTGAACATTTGGGCCGCATTACACACATGTTTCCACATAATGACATAGATATGTGGGGGTGTGTTTGAATGAGCAGTTTTAGGGGCGTGGCAGATTCTTAACTTTGATAAAGAATATCTCTTTGGATTTGAGACTTTAGTCTTTGCAACTTTACAGATCTTCTTCATGCACCAAGAGCTTGGAGAGCACTCCAAAGAGAGAAAAAATACATTGAAATAGCATCATATGACCCCTTGAAGTATTAATATATGCATAGGTCATAGTTATAGTGACATTTAAATAACTGCCAAGTAAGATTTCATGTAGTGTTAGGCGATATGGTCATTTTTCTAAGCGTCTTATCATGTATATCATTATGAAAAATACATTGAATCCATAGGCTTTCTAAGGTAAAACAAAAAATCAAATGTGAACATTTAGATACTGTTCACTTTTTGCTTGCGAATGTGGAATGTGTTTGGAAAAAGATCAATTTCAAGGTCAACATAAATCAGAATTGATCGTATTTCCATTCTTAAAACATGTTTCTGGTCTTATTGTGCATGATTCTTCATTACACTTTATTACAATGAAATGTTGTCTAGTATTATTTCATCAAAATGTAATTTAAAATGTAATCTTCTGAAATGACTTTCCTTTTCAACTGATGTCATCAAGGCCATGCAGTCTGTTGGCTATTGGAACACAAATAGAGATTAAGGCATTGTTTTATTTTAACTCTTGTTGTGGTACTTTTCATTAGTTTCTAACTTACTTTTTTCTAGCAAAATAGCTCAGAAAATACATCATATTATGGAAGTAAAATGGGCTGCAAATGCTTAGAGAAACTAATGTTTATTCCAGTACAATTTTCATAGCATCAATGTAACATCAATGGACTGTTCTTTTCTTACCTTTTCCTGCCTTTTGTTGTTGTTGTTGTTGTTGTTTTTGTTTTGTTTTAACCCTGTAACCAAAATACTGTCATGTAGACATAGAATGCACTGTATAATTCACTATTGGATTCAGATTTAACAAATAGTAGCAAATAAAATTTCAATATATATATTTTTGCCACTCAATTTGTGAAGTGGTGCCTGCTAACAGGAAGGTGCTACCACATAATAAACAAATAAATCAGTTCTTTTTTTAATTTATGATAATACAAATTTAAGCACACAACATTGTCTAAGTGTCCTAAGTGTAAGGCAACATCTTTTTTTTATTTTTTTTATTGGGCATCTGGTTTAGAGGTGAGTAGTTTGGTGACAATAAACATTTATTATTCATGTAGCACGTTCACGCACGCATGCACGCACATACTAAGTTATTTTATAGGCTACATTTATTTCATTTTAATGGATTAAGCATATATTTTATACAAGGCCAACCATTACTCCTACTTTCGAGAGCTCTTTCCAGATCCAGTTACCTCCATTCATACCTTCCCTGCCTGGCCCGTCTTCTAGCCTCCATCTAGGTGCATGAAGGGGAGACCGAAATATGTTGCATTTCCTAACAATAGAAATGCAGTAAATTCTGTGACCAGAGGAAACGTGACTGGAGACCCTTTACCATCTGTCCTCGGCGGTCCAGCATCACCAGCATCACAAGGCGATCAACATGGGAAGACCACGTGCAGTTATACGTGCAGGGATTTTTGGCATCATCAAGTGGTATTAGAGTCCAGGTTAGTAATCTTCCACAGGATTTCATATACAACACAAATAGACAGTGTTTTATAATTTGTTATTTACAGGGAGGAGATGAAAACATCAGAAAAATAAGAAATCTGTTCAAAAGAAGGGGGATATATAGATATATATTTAATTGTGCATTAGCAGTTGTCTCTGCTTCACTGTCATATTGCTTGAACCATGGTCTATGAAAAATATAATAGGGTAATTGGGACTTTTTATTTCACAATTCACACTTTTTACTTGCAGTTCTGAGGTCAAAGGTCAGAATTGTATAGATATAAACTCTAATTCTAAGAAGAAAAGTCAGAATTGTAGCTTGTTTCCACCATCAAATCTTATAATTCAGAGTTTATATATCACAGTTCTGAGTTTTTTTTTTTTTTTTTTTTTTCACAGTTCATAAAATGTAGCAAAGAGAGCTATAAACTGGCAATTCTGAGAAAAAAAAAGAAAGAAAAAATAGTCACAATTCTGAGGTCGGAGAGATAAAAAGTAAAAAAATGTGTAAACTCAGAATTCTGGGAGAAAGTTTGCACTTCCAGATATAAACTCTGATATAGAATAAATTGACTTTGTTCCTTGTAATTTCGAATTTTTTTTTTTTTTTTTTTTTACATTATAGAATTGCAATATAGAATATTCATTCTATATGTATATGTATATATACATATAGAATGTATATGTATATGTATATATATAATTTTCAGAATTGCATGTTTTTCTGTTTCTCTATTCAGAATGAAGCCCTCATCATAAATATCTGAATCTTGATGTATTCAAAATAAAAGTACAACAGAACCAAACCTTATTATCTGCAAGAGGGAAAATCTGAAAAGTAAATGTATTTTAAATATACATATTAAGATAAAAGTTGTGTTTGGTTTGCCCTCCTGCTCCGAATTTAAATATTCTTCCATGTCTAAGGAACATTGAATTTTATCAGTAGAAAAACCCTTTTTCTGTTGGTCCATCTGTCTGCTCAAGGTCACTGGGCCATTTCAGTGTCCGTCATTAAGCTAAACACTGACAATCGGGTACCTTCGTGGTCTTCTGCGAGTGTATCGATTGTTCCTTGTTTTGTTAAAACTAACTAGATTCAAAACTTAATCATTTATCTTTTAAATTGTAATTACTCTGTGCGGCCCGACAGGCTCTTAGCTTGGTTCTTAATTGTCCTTTCAAGGTGATCTCACTTGTTTACCTCCTCCATGCATACTTAAGGTCTCCAAATTACTTATTTAGTTTGGTTTTTCCTCTCAAAGGTCTTTAATGAGGTATGTGCTTAGAAATATTCCAATGAAATTCATTCCAGTGAATTGGTTTTTCCTAAATGCACCTCTTTCTCATATTTAACCTATGAAAATCTGATTTATTCTAGTGAATCGGTTCATCCTAAACAAACCTTTTTCTCATATGTAGCTTAGGAAAATCCAATTCATCTGTACAAAATTCTCTCTTATGAAGCTTTAGAAAGTTTAATACGTTCTAGTGAATCGGTTAGTCCTAAACATATCTCTTTCTCATTTATAACTCTCATACAGTATGCAGCTTTGAAAAGTCATATTCATTCTAGTGAATCATTTAGTCTTAAACAGCCCTCCTTCTCTCATATGTAGCTTGATTCTAGTGAATCAATCAATTTATCCTTAATGGATCTCTATAGTACTTAGCTTAGATTCATTTTGGTGAATGAATTGGATCATCCTAAATGGACAAACCTCTCTATTCTACAGCATGTAGCTTTGGGTAGCTTTGGATAGTTAGAATCTTTTAACTGAATCAGTTTGTTTTTAACAGTTACCACTTGTAGATTTGGAAAGTCAGATTAATTTTAGTAAATAAGTTTGTTTTAAACCGCTATCACATGTAGCTTGGGAAAGTCAGAATCATTTTAGTGAATCTGTTTGTTTTAAACAGTTATCACATAGCTTTGGAAAGTCAGATTCATTTTAGTTAATCAGTTTGTTTTAAACTATTATCACATGTAGCTTTGGAAAGTCAGAATCATTTTAGTGAATCAGTTTGTTTTAAAAGGTTATCACATGTAGCTTTGGAAAGTCTGAATCATTTTAGTGAATCAGTTTGTTTTAAGCAGTTATCAAGTAGCTTTGGAAAGTCAGAATCATTTTAGTGAATCAGTTAGTTTTAAAAAGTTATCACATAGCTTTGGAAAGTCAGATTAATTTTAGTGAATCAGTTTGTTTTAAACTGTTTTCATATGTAGCTTTGGAAAGTCAGATTCATTTTAGTGAATCAGTTTGTTTTAAACGGTTATCACATGTAGCTTTGGAAAGTCAGAATCACTTTAGTGAATCAGTTTGTTTTAAACCGTTATCAAGTAGCTTTGGAAATTCAGATTCATTTTAGTGAATCAGTTTGTTTTAAACTGTTTTCATATGTAGCTTTAGAAAGTCAGAATCATTTTAGTGAATCAGTTTGTTTTAAACAGTTATCATGTAGCTTTGGAAAGTCAGATTCATTTTACTGAATCAGGTTGTTTTAAACCATTATCACATGTAGCTTTGGAAAGTCAAAATCATTTTACTTTATCAGTTTGTTTTAAATAGTTATCACTTAGCTTTGGAAAGTCAGATTAATTTTAGTGAATCAGTTTGTTTTAAACTGTTTTCATATGTAGCTTTGGAAAGTCAGATTAATTTTAGTGAATCAGTTTGTTTTAAACAGTTATTATGTAGCTTTGGAAAGTCAGATTCGTTTTAGTGAATCAGTTTATTTAAAACTGTTTTCATATGTAGCTTTGGAAAGTCAGATTCATTTTAGTGAATCAGTTTGTTTTAAACCGTTATCACATGTATCTTTGGAAAGTCAGATTCATTTTAGTGACTCAGTTTGTTTTAAACTATTATCACATGTAGCTTTGGAAAGTCAGAATCATTTTAGTGAATCAGTTTGTTTTAAACAGTTATCACGTGGCTTTGGAAAGTCAGATTCATCTTAGTGAATCAGTTTGTTTTAAACTATTATCACATGTAGCTTTGGAAAGTCAGAATCATTTTAGTTTATCTGTTTTAAATAGTTATCATGTAGCTTTGGAAAGTCAGATTCATTTTAGTGAATCAGTTTGTTTTAAACTATTATCACATGTAGCTTTGGAAATTCAGATTCATTTTAGTGAATCAGTTTGTTTTAATCAGTTATCACGTAGCTTTGGAAAGCCAGATTCATTTTAGTGAATCAGTTTGTTTTAAACTGTTTTCATATTGTGACGAGCACTCCCAGAGGAATCAGCGTCGCCCTGGAAACCAAACCAAAACACCTGCACGTCCTCGTCACCGGCTGATCGGTCACAGCTGCTCCCCATCAGCCAGCACATTGAAAAGCAGCACATGTTGCACTGAGAAGAGGTTCTCAAACAGAACGCAAAGCTGGACTAACCCCTCTCTCCTATCCCCACAGAAAGCAGCGAGTGACCGACAGCCCACACCCTTTGGAGCACGTCTGGACACCCACTTTCCCCTTGATTGGCACAGAGGAGCACGGAGAGCACACGGGGAGCACCAACCAGCGGAAAGCAGATCAGGACACTTCACCAGGCACCCTTCACTTTTCAATAAACCCACCCTCCGGGGCTTTTGATTTCACGTACCTCTTGTCGAGTGGTTCTTCACCCCGTGACAGTGGTGGAGAATGCGGGCAGAACAGTGAGGAATCACCGACAAGGTCACCGCCCCAACTCCTAATTTTTTTTTTGCTTTCTGTCAGCAGCACCACGGAAGGCGGCACGCGCGGCCCCACGATGGAGGACGTCTTACAACGCCTCGCTGAGGTTAGCATCCGCCAGCAGCAAATAGCGGAACACCTCGCCACTCGCCTGGGCAGGACGGAGGATGAACTCGCCGCCGTCTGGGCGGCCGCGGCCCAGCGCGTTCCGCTACCTGAGCCTCGGGCACAAGCCACCCGTCTGTTGCCCAAGATGACGGCCGATGACGATGTGGAAGCCTTCCTTCAGGTCTTCGAAAACACTGCCCACCGAGAGGGATGGCCAGAGGACGAGTGGGCACGTGCGCTGGCACCCCTACTCACCGGTGAAGCACAGAGGGCTTACTTCTCGCTCCCCCTGACGAGTGCCGACAGTTATGTCGAAGTGAAGCGAGAGATCCTGGCTAGGCTGGGCCTCTCCCCTGTAAGTGCCGCCCAGCAGTTCCACGAGTGGGAATACAAGCCCCGGGTGCCAGCCCGTGCCCAGGCAGCCGAACTCAGCCGCCTCGCCCAGCACTGGCTGTTGGCAGGAAACCCCACACCAACACAGGTAGCGGAACGAGTGGTGGTCGATCGCCTCCTGCGCGCACTACCTCGCGCCCACCGACAGGCCGTCGGCATGAGGGACCCACGTGACGTCCGGGAACTAGTGGAGGCGATCGAGCTGGCGGATGCCGTTCATCCCAGCGGGGCAGGGGACCGGCTGCCGCCATTCCCCCGGAGGGTGGTCCAGGAGCGACGCCCGCTCGAAGGCACCGCGCGACCCGTCAGCAGGCCGACGGTTCCCCCACCGCGAGATGAGCCCATGCCAAGTGCCGAACCACCGTCGCCTCCGCGAGCCTGGCTGGCAGGCTGCATCCTTCACCAACGGGTGCCGGCGGGAGCCCCCGAAGCAGATGTGAAGGTGGATGGAAGACGGTTCCGGGCCCTGTTGGACTCAGGCAGTGCGGTCACCCTCATCCAGGCGCGGCTGTGCGCCCCGCGAAGCGGCCGGAAAAACTTCCTACCGATTACCTGTGTGCACGGAGACACTCGTCAAGTACCGGCCCGTGAGATGGTCATTTCGTCCCCCCAAGGCACCTGGCCAGTGGAGGTAGGCCTGGTGAAGGACCTGCCGGTGGCCGTACTGCTTGGAAGGGATTGGCCCGGCTTCGAGAAGCTGCTGTCCGCCGCTACCCAGCCTGCCAGCCCCAAGGGGAACCGTCGAAGACCGAGGCGGCCGCCTGGACCCCGCCGCCGACCGGCCCTGCTCGTCTCCGACAGTGGGAGAGAAGGTGAGGCCCCCTCCCAATCTACTAATCTGTTTTATGATGTCTACCAACAGGCCGCTGGAGGGGGCTCTTTCGCCAAGGAACAGCGGGAGGACGACCGACTCAAGCACTGTTGGAGCCAGGTGCGAGTCGTGGATGGAGAGGACGTCCTCCCCCGGCCCCACCCTCTCCCACATTTTGTCGTAGAGAATGGCCTGCTGTATTGTGTCGCCCAGCGTAGGGGGGAGGAGAAAAAGTTACTAGTTGTGCCTCGTGCCAAGACCGAGACCATTCTGGAGCTGGCCCATTCCCACCCCATGGCAGGACACCTCGCGGCAGCCAATACTGCCCAACGCATCCGCGACCGTTTCCATTGGCCGGGCCTGGACGCCGAGGTAAAGCGGTTCTGCCAGGCCTGCCCGACCTGTCAGGCCACGTAGCCCCGGACTCCTCCCCCCAGCCCGCTCATCCCGCTGCCTATCATCGAGGTGCCCTTCGAGCGGATTGGAATGGACATAGTGGGGCCGTTGCCGAAGTCTGCCCGAGGGCATGAGCACATCCTGGTCATCGTCGACTATGCCACCCAGTACCCAGAAGCAGTCCCCCTGCGGAAGGCCACCGCAAAGTCCATCGCCCAGGAGCTGTTTCTGCTGGCCAGCCGAGTCGGCCTCCCCTCAGAGATCCTGACTGACCAGGGAACCCCCTTTATGTCCCGGCTAATGGCTGACCTCTGCCGGCTGCTGCGAGTGAAGCAGTTGAGGACCACTGTTTATCACCCCCAGACTGATGGCCTCGTAGAGAGATTTAACCAGACCCTCAAGCAAATGCTCAGACGTGTGGCGGCGGAGGACAAGCGGGATTGGGACCTCATGATCCCCTACGTGCTCTTCGGGATCCGCGAAGTTCCCCAGGCCTCAACTGGCTTCACCCCCTTCGAGCTCCTGTTTGGCCGTCAACCCCGGGGCCTCTTGGACGTGGCCCGGGAAGCGTGGGAGCAGCAGCCGGCCCCGCATCGTACCGTCATCGAACATGTCCGGCAAATGAGGGAACGGATCGACCGAGTGATGCCGTTAGTCCGGGAACACCTCACCAGGGCCCAACAAGCGCAGCAACGTCATTATGACCGGACAGCCCAGCCACGGGAGTTCCAACCGGGAGACCGCGTCATGGTCCTGGTCCCCAGCTCCGCCTGCAAATTTCTGGCCTCCTGGAAGGGGCCCTACTCGGTCGTCGAGAGGGTTGGACCGGTCACTTACCGCCTGAGACAGCCGGGACGAAGGCAGGCGGAGCAACTCTACCACGTCAACCTCCTAAAGAAATGGGTGGGGACCCGGGACCAAGTAGCTGCCCTAAGCCTCACCGAGCCCGTGGTTGTGGATATCAACCCCCACCTTTCGGCTGCCCAGAAGACGGAGCTGCAGCACCTGGTCAGTCAGTTCCAGGATGTGTTCTCCTCTCAGCCCGGGCAGACCAACGTGCTTCAACACCATATCCGGACGCCCCCAGGAGTCGTCGTTAGGCAACGGCCCTACCGAGTCCCGGAGGCTCGTCGGCAGGCTATTGAGGAAGAGGTCCAACAGATGCTAAAGTTGGGGGTAATAGAACCATCCCAGAGTCCGTGGTCCAGCCCCATTGTGATGGTCCCAAAGCCGGATGGCACCCTCCGCTTTTGTAACGACTTCCGCCGCCTGAACGAAGTCTCCGAATTCGACGGGTACCCCATGCCTCAGGTGGACGAACTGCTGGACCGGCTAGGAAGGGCCCGGTATATCAGCACCCTAGACCTAACCAAGGGCTATTGGCAGGTACCGCTCTCCGAGGCCGCCAAGCCGAAAACCGCCTTCTCCACCCCCAGTGGCCACTGGCAGTACCGGACCCTTCCCTTCGGCCTACATGGGGCCCCCGCGACGTTCCAGCGGATGATGGACATCCTCCTGCGGCCTCACCAAGCTTACGCGGCCGCCTACCTGGATGACGTCGTGGTCCACTCCGAGGCGTGGGACGGACATCTGGATCGTCTGCGGAGGGTGCTCTCGGAGCTCCGGCGGGCTGGACTTACCGCCAACCCCCGAAAATGCCACCTAGCCCTCTCTGAGGCCAAGTACCTGGGCTATCAAGTCGGCCGAGGACTCATCCGGCCGCAAGACAAGAAAGTGGAGGCCATCCACGCCGCACCAAGACCGGAGACAAAGACCCAGGTACGAGCCTTCTTGGGGTTGGCTGGTTATTATCGTTGTTTTATCCCCAACTTCTCCTCTTTAGCCGCCCCCCTGACAGACCTGACCAGGAAGGGGCAGCCGGAGAAAGTATGCTGGACCCCGTCGGCGGAAGAAGCCTTCTCCCAGGTGAAAGCAGCACTCACGTCCTCGCCGGTACTCCACGCCCCGGACTTTAGCTGCCCCTTCCTGCTGCAGACGGATGCTTCCGACACAGGACTAGGAGCGGTCCTCTCCCAAATTCAGGAAGGTGAGGAGCATCCGATCATCTACATCAGCAGGAAGCTGTCCCCCGCCGAGAGGAAATACGCCGCTGTGGAGAAGGAAGCCCTGGCCATCAGGTGGGCAGTCCTGGAGCTCCGGTACTACCTCCTGGGCCGCAAGTTCACCCTGGTAACCGACCACGCGCCCCTACAGTGGATGGCCCGCGCCAAGGACACCAACGCCAGGGTGACTCGCTGGTTCCTAGCGCTCCAGGACTTCCACTTCGAAGTCCGCCATCGAGCTGGGGCCGCCAACGCGAACGCCGATGGCCTCTCCCGGATCTGGACAGCTTATGCAGGTCTGTCAGGGGTCATTCCCCTCCCTCCCCTAATCTCACCCCTACTTTCTACATGTCTTCGCAGGACCAGAACGACGCTTAGGGGGGGGGGGGATGTGACGAGCACTCCCAGAGGAATCAGCGTCGCCCTGGAAACCAAACCAAAACACCTGCACGTCCTCGTCACCGGCTGATCGGTCACAGCTGCTCCCCATCAGCCAGCACATTGAAAAGCAGCACATGTTGCACTGAGAAGAGGTTCTCAAACAGAACGCAAAGCTGGACTAACCCCTCTCTCCTATCCCCACAGAAAGCAGCGAGTGACCGACAGCCCACACCCTTTGGAGCACGTCTGGACACCCACTTTCTTCTTGATTGGCACAGAGGAGCACGGAGAGCACACGGGGAGCACCAACCAGCGGAAAGCAGATCAGGACACTTCACCAGGCACCCTTCACTTTTCAATAAACCCACCCTCCGGGGCTTTTGATTTCACGTACCTCTTGTCGAGTGGTTCTTCACCCCGTGACAATATGTAGCTTTGGAAAGTCAGATTCATTTTAGTGAATCAGTTTGTTTTAAACCATTATTACATGTATCTTTGGAAATTCAGATTCATTTTAGTGAATCAGTTTGTTTTAAACTGTTTTCATATGTAGCTTTGGAAAGTCAGATTCATTTTAGTGAATCAGTTTGTTTTAAACATTTATCACATGTAGCTTTGGAAATTCAGATTCATTTTAGTGAATCAGTTTGTTTTAAACTGTTATCATATGTAGCTTCGGAAAGTCAGATTCATTTTAGTGAATCAGTTTGTTTTAAACTGTTATCACATATTTAGATGGTTATTGTATAAACATGTTCTGAAAAGATTCAGTGCTTCGAGCTCCATGTGCATTTTGTATCAGTATGTCTTTGACTCGAAAGTTTGATGTTGTTGCCCTAATTGGGGTTATTTATTCATTTAAAAACCCAAATTCGTGTACTGTAATTATAAGTAACATTGATTAGAGGCACAGGATATCACACATGGGAGACTGGGGGTTAGTTGTCACACTTTTTACTGCAGTGTATATTTCTCAGGGTGGGGTTTATTTTATGAATTAGTTCATTTCTACTGAAGGATATTGACCATTTAACCAGTATAGTTCTAGAAACCACTAGTAACTAAATCCTCCTTGCTTTGAGAAAAATGGCAAGATTATTTTTATTTATTTTATTTTATTTACCCAGAGCCCTAAATGACCATTAATTCCAAACTTGTCCTTACATGTAAAAACCCATTTGAAAATAAATAAGTTTCCATTGTTGTGCTGTAAAGTCTATCCATTTTCAATGGTTAATTCCATCAACTAACAAGCATTAACTAACATTTAAACACACAGCACACAATCTTTGCGAGTGCAGAGAAATGTAATGGTTTTGTGAAGGCTATTCAGTTAAGCCTCAGTCTAGATTTAAGGCTGAACACACTGCATTGCTCCTTCCCAAATTTTTTTTTTCTTTTCTTTTTTTTGATCTCCTCAAATCCTTTCCTGTAATTTCTCTGCCAAACTCGCACTATGGATTACGTAAAGCTGTCGGTGTGTTGGTACAGTGGAAAGAAGGACAGGATTTGAAATTTTCGGCAGAAAGCCACTTAAAGTTGGAGACAATAAACAAAGCTTTGAGAGAAGAAGAGAGCTTCTGGCTCTTGGGGGCAGCATGTAGCCACAACACAAGCCCAGAATGTTTGAAAGATTGTTCCATTATTTCAACTCAAGGATCTGATTTACTCACATATTAAGCACCTAAATACTATAATATAATATAAAATATGTTTAATATAATATAATAATACAGTTACATTTTTTGATTTTTTTTCAACATTATTTGCATATTGCATAATTGTATGAATTATATGTATGTATATGTATGTGTGTGTGTGTGTGTGTATATATAATATAAAATATAAAATATTGTTACAAATGTGATATATGCACATATATATATATATATATATATATATATATATATATATATATATATATATATATATATATATATATATATATATAATATGTGTGTGTGTGTTTAGTGTTCAGACAGACTTATGTGTTGCATGAAGAAGAAAACACAAATCTGAGTTTGTGCATATTTTACTCAGTAATCTTGAGTTTTTTCTTTTCTTACAGAGGCATAGTTTGAAAAAGTCAGATATTTAATGTAAAAGCAACCTCACACATTTTCCCATACAGCAAGAAAACAATAAAGCAAATCAAGAGCTCTTAGAAAAATGTCTTCGTCCTAGTCGATGTTAAAAAGAGTGAAATAAAGTATGAACACTGGAAATGTTTCGTAAAAACGTACACCGAAGATCACGCTTCTCCAGAGCTTCAATGTGTGGTCGTATGTTTTGTTGCAAACACAAAGGCAATAATGGTGATTGTTGATCTGACCTTCTCATGAACAAACGGTCCTATCTGTTCACAAGCTTAGAAAAAACACTAATAGTAATGTGTTGTGTTTGTCCATCAGATTTACCCAATAAATTAGTATTAATGACAATTATCCCTCGGGACAAACTTAGTATAGAGAGGCTAAAATGGAATCGCACACATGAAGCATAAAACAGAGCAATAAAGAATTCAAATTCAGTTAAATAAACCGCTTACTAAATGCTGAAGTATACACATTATATACATTCCCTGGGTTGGGACAATACAAACTAACAAACAAATATTTACTCCACTAATATAAATTTAAATAATGGGACACTTGAAATAGATATTGTGACATTTGTTTTCTCCTATATATATATATATATATGGGATCCTATAGTTGAACAATATTCCACCAATAATCACTTTAGCAAAGTAATATACAGCATTATTAACAAGGGTCGGTCAGCGAATCGCAATGAAACAATGCTGAACTTCCATTCAAACGTCGAACAAATGGCTCGATTCACAAAGCAAGAACAAAAACGCATTCACTCCAGTGATAAAAGACAAATTCAATTAGGCTCTTCTTTTCATCCTGAGACTGTCTAAAACCAGTGACATTTTACAATGACTTTGTGCTTACGTTTGATACATTTTCAGGTTTGAAATAAACGCTCGGAGGTGGGCGGGGGGGTATTAACAGTGCAAGAATATACAGACAGGTATGATGGAGATAGAAAATAATCTCGCTTCTAATGGCTACACACCAATTCTCATTTGTGCTTCATCGAGTTCCTGCCACTTTCAATCCGTCGGCTTGTTTGGGTGTATGTACATTACATAATTGTCTGTATCTCTTGGGCACATTCTTTATTACAGGGCGTACTTTAAAAAAAAAATAATAAGAAATACCAAAAAAACACCCACTTTCAAAATGGAAAACAACAGACACGCACACACAAACAAAGACAGTACATGATATTTACATTATACATCTCACGTATTCTTGTCTTAAAGCGTAATTATTGGCAAAGCCAAGGTTTTCCGACTTGAGATGAACCACATTTCTTGCCGCTCCCTGGTAATATCTGTAAAAAGGTATATAACAGGCACAAGTGAGGGTAGTTGAGAAATCAGTATTCACTGGGAAATTAAATGAATAAACACAGCAACAAACATGACAGGCACATGTCTGTATATTTTGGCACTTGGCAAATCAAACGGGGGTTATTTTGAAAGGGTGGGATAGGGTTTTCTGGCCTAAATGGACCTGGTGTTACAGTTACAAACTCAACGGATTATTTGTTTTCGATTTTTTAAATTTTTTGGACGGTTACGATTGGTTTAACCAAAGGCAACATTTTTTTGCAGCTAGTTGCGTGTCAAATTTGGCCTTAAAGAGGTTTGCGAAACGACTCAGACTAGAGTCGAGGAGACAAAGAGGGAGTAAAGCCAGACCAGACTAGTGCTATGAGGGACTATAACGCCTCCTCTGCTGGCTCGCAGTGTTGCCGTGAAAATACTGAACAGAAAAAACAGAGGTGCTAAATGAAGTACTCTTTCTTTTCCTCTGCATGTGCGTGGTTCCCCTCCGCATTGATGATGGCAGTGTCTGCGTCAGGGGCGTCCTCCGCTCCTTTGGCCTCATTGGTTAAGTATGTCCCTGTCCACACAGTCCCACATAGGTCACATAGACACATAAGGTACAACAGTGGACATGTTCAAGCATTTTGCACACTATAGGTTGAGGGGGCGAGAGGAGAGAGGGGAGGGAAGCCGTACCTTTGTGCCTGGCCAGATATCGGCCCAGAACGATGATGAAGCACAGGGTGATGAAGACCACCACGGCCACCACTCCACCGATGAGCGCGTGGTCGGGGCTGGGCTGCATCAGAGCGTTGGGATCTGGAGGAGGAGATGGAGAGCAAGGCATGAGAAGATGCTTTGGATTTGCGCTTTAAACACCAGTGGAACAGTTGCTGTAATTAGCCAATTATGGGTCGGTGTGTTAATATAAGAGACGCACAGACTCATTACTTCCCACAGTTAACTTAATACAGTGGTAAGCATCTCAGCTTGAGCAGGAAGTCATTTCATTTCTCAGTTGGTAGCATTCACAGTTTTGCCGATTTGAAACCATTTAGATCTTTCACAACATTGCTTTTGAGAAAAAAATCCAAGCCCTGGTTTACAACTGCTATTAAGATTGAATCACAAGTAGACGATGGAGACACATTCCCGCCACTTTCAACCACTTTCCTGATTTCTGTGAGGGGAGAGTCTATGGGCTTTGTCTGATGTTCTGATGTCGTGATAGTGAAATAAGCGATATGCAAAATAAGCTTGCGCAGTTTACATATTAACATTAAAGAAGACAATGGAAAACCATACGTAGAGCAGCGGTTTTCATTTCTACTACATATTGTGCTTTTTACATTTTTACTTTCAGACTAGTGCTGACAAAAGATTGAAAAAAAAAAAAAAAAAATTTCTGAAAAATGTTTTTCTTCTGAAATTACTCGCAGTTAATCACACCTAAAATTAACGTTTTTAATATAAGTTTAATGGCATGTTAAAAAAAATGCTGGCGAGTATCACAGATACCAATACTACTGATGTACCTTATTTATTATTTATTTATTTAATTATTCTTTTTTTCCTATTATTTAACCATTGACAACATACTTTCAACGTTACAGTATAATTGAGAGCTATCCATTTTAACATTACACTTTAAAAAAATAACATTTGACATTTATTATAATGACATTTATTATAATGGGTTTATGTGAAGATTGTTTTAAGTTCACTTAAAACAATCTTCACATAAACCCATTATAATAAATGTCACATTTAGCTACCTGTGCCCTTCAGCAAGTAGGAAATATACACAAATTTTATAAAGTTTTCAAACACTCAGTGAAGTATGGACACCCTAGTCTCACGTAGCCAAACTGAAGGTCTGGAATTTATTTCAGCTTTCATTGGCCAAGGCCCACCCAATCACAGTTCGTTTCGTTCACTGTCATGTTTTCAGGTGTAGAAATGTCGCCGCAATAACAGACCGGTGTGTAAAACTATTGTACGTATTTTAAAGATTATATGCCGTGAACTTTAAATATTTGACATACTTTTGAAAAACTGTTTAGTTGACGTCTCACGGAAATCCTGTAGAATTCAACCAATCCGATGACGACTTCAACATTCCTGAAGCGTTTCCACTTTTTTGTCCCATATGCATCAGACATTTAGCCAACGGTCCGTGGGTGTGACGTCTGGGGCTGAGACTAGAGACTGAAGCAGCAGTTGTAAGTGGGGTTGCCAAATTAGATGTGCCCCGCTTTAATTGTGTTAAAACGTTTTAATGCATTAAACTAAAAAAATAAATAATGTCATGCATTAACGTGTTAATTTTTTACAGCACTACTTCAAATCAAACTTATGAAAGTTTAAATCCCATCTTACTAGCATGCTTCAATAACACTTCCAGTACTGTTTAAGAATTAGGTCAGCAGGCAGAGAGGAGGTGGTCTTTAGTGGCTGTTTGAAAGTGTTTAACCACATGAGCATTTAGACTACAAAAGCAGTCCGTTTGAAGGTGTTTTCGACTACCTCTGGAAGAGGTCGAAAGTGGACAAGCTCAAAACGTTTCAGACCCTATTTACACCCATTTAGCATTGTCTTGTTGTGATCGGAATGACAAAAATGTATTTTAATAACAGGTGTAAACAGGGCCATGGATGCACTTCAAAAACAACTTTTTTTGTTTTTTGCAACTTGGATGAAAACAGCTATAGAGACTAATAGAATATCCTCTAGCAACCAACCACAACACCCTATCAACATCCTAAAAAACCTTAACAGCCCTCTAGAAACACCCTAAAGCCTCCCAGAGCTTTGCTGAAGTTTTGCATGTAAAGCACCTTTGTAAATCACGTTTTATTCAGAAAATACATAAATTAAGTTTAAAAAACAAGACAGGAGAAATTTTTTTTGAAACATATTATAGGTTGTAGGTTAAACAACCCAGTACCTTATGGTTTACTGCTGCTGCTTCATTTCTTTCTATGACTTATAATGCTATTACTTGTGCTTCACTTAAAAAAAAAAAAAAACAACAACTTCTGAATCATATTAAGAAAAATTATTAATAATAAACTGTCACAGAAAAAGCTTTTAGAATGCATTTTCTGTAGCAGCTGAATATACAGTGAATATTGTGTCAAGCATTCCATATATATATATATATATATATATATATATATATATATATATATATATATATATATATATATATATATATATATATATATATATATATATATATATATATATATATATAAAATACTGTATGTGTGTGAGTGTGTTTTAAATATTACTGTCATATGCCATCAATGCAGTCAAATCAATGAATTGCAAACTGGTGTTTATGCAGTACCGTATCACAGAAACATCAATTCAAATCCAATGTTCTATACTGATTTTCAATAGGCAGCAGGAGGGAGGGGGATTTATCATTACAAACGAATGCTGAGCAGCTACCGAAGAACTGTCATATCTCACACAGCCCTGTGAGGACCAAAGTGACTCAATCCTTGTCGATATACAACAAGTTTAAAAACGGCAGGGGTTGCGGCAGGCTGATTTATTTCCTGGGTTTAACTTTGAGAGAGTGAGCGCAGGCTCGGGTGAATTCAGTCGCCTCTGAACTTCTACTGAATAAATCGCCGTCTAGAGTCGTGAATCTTAAGCCTCCACTGCGGATAGCGTAGTAAGCTAGACAGATAGTGCTGCCACTGCCTGCGTCAAATGCGTAGAAGGATTAGTAGACTGGGAACGAACGTTATGTTGTAATTCACTGAAAATTGGGTCCCTTGCATGCTGTTTTATCAGTGAGTTAAAAGAGATAAGTAAGATTAGCAAACAAATTATTCAGAGTACGTTTACACCAACATGCTAAAAACTGAGACGTTTTTCCTTTGTGTTTATTTGTGTACAGATAACAACTCTGTCAAAATGATTCACATTTTGAGTGGCAATACAATTTGTGTCGAAAACGCTGATAAGCTCTGGACATTTTTACTCAATATGGATTAATCTAACAGCAGAAATAAATGTGATAACAGCCAGTCAGTGTTTGTTGATAATAGGCTAAGTCTGTCGATAATAGGCTAAGCATGTTCTGTGTGTCTCTGTGTAAATGAATGCGGTGGTTTCGTCTGCTACACAAACTCAAACACACGTGACTCAATATCAACTCCATATATGAGGACATGAACACATGAACTTCATCTCCAGAGCTGCTCTGAGAGTCCCTTCACTGCTTTACTCCATTTCATTTGAGAAAAACAACTGTCAAATACACGCTGAAACTCAAAGTAACTTAAACTTAAAGACCTTCAGAGCAAACTGTCAAAATAAAAGTCTTGTTTAACTTGAAGAAATTATGACAGAAATCTATCATCACTATTTTATACTAAAATGTAATTAGTAATAATCATAATATTTCTAATGAATTTATTAAAACCAAGCTATATTTGGTATGTTACAGCTGTACAGTACTATTGTGCAGCATTTGATAAAAAAATGCAATGTTTATTGTAAATTATGTTTTAATTTCGCTACATATTAAAAGACTGATTCAGTTGTTAAAATGTTAATAATTAATTTAATTAGACACCATTTTTTGAAATGAGTGACACAGAAACAATAAAAAAATTTAATAAATGGAAAACAGAATTTAGGGGAAAATAAAATATATCATGGGGCACCACAGAAGAAAGTGTTTTCCAAAGAAGAAAGTCATTCATTCAGGTTTGGGACAACACAGGGGTGGATAGGAGTTTCAATTTTGCGAACTGTCCCTTTAACCTCGCGTGTTTGACCTGTAGCGATAGTGTCCTGACAGCTTTGGCCTTACGTTGGGCGCCATTTCAGTGCTTCTGCAAGGGTGTAAACTTTAACTATGTGCCTTTATTGCACTTCAAACTTGCTCTCATTAGCTCATAGTGATGAATGGCTCTCGCTTCTGCTGCGCTTGGCAAAGTGACCCTCGGAGATGTGTAGAACAGGGACTTCTGTAGACCCATTTCTAACACGTAAATGAACCCATTTAGTTCAATTAACATTGTGCTTTGTTTTGAGGCAAAAATAAAAGCCCTGTAGAAATTAAGTTCAAAGAATGGTACGTTTTATGGGAGGCTGTTCAGAATGGCGTACGCTAATCTTTTAGAAGATAATGCTATAAACCACTCCAATTTTGACAGCCTTAGGTGTGTTGTATTTGTCACTTTTACACATATACAGTCAGATATCAGATTAGATATAACTTGCTATGGAGTTAGCAAAGACTATTTAGAATATATGGTCATATAGATTCAGTAGTTAATATTGGTTAATGCATTAATTAGCAGTAAGCAAGATGTTCAAAATATAACTGTTTATTGCTAGTCTAGGTTAGCTCACGTCTGTTAAATACTATTATATGATACAACTTCGGATTTTAATAATGAATAAATGTTGAAATTAACTGAGATTAATAAATGTTTTTCATTGTAAGTTCATCTCAACTAAAATGTTACCAAATATACAAAGCTCATACTGTATATAAAGCTAAAAAAAGCCATTTTATTTTCTTTTTTTCTACGGTGTTGTGAAGGAAAGTGTACCATGAGTACCGGCGAGGAGTCGGCGCCGTTCGCCAGAGAGCCGGAGCCTGCTGCCTCCCACCTGAACAGGGAGGAGCAGGGAACGGGGGACTCCTGCCGGCTGCCCAAAACCGAAGGAGCGGTCGCCGTCCACCGGGGGCCGTACAGAGCCCCCGCCAGGAACCGCAGAGGAGATCATCTCCGTTTCCGCGGAGGGAACCGGAATTTATTTATTATTTTCTCCTCTCTCCCCTCTCTTGTCTATGTCGCTCCTCCTTCCATCTCCTTTTCTCTCGCCTCGTCTGTCCTACCCCCAGGTTCCCGCAGGTCCCAGTGATCGCTCCCCCCCCAGATGGGGAGTAGAGCGCTGTCTCCGGAATACCCCCCGGCCTGCGAGGGGCGATGGGGGTATGTGATGAGTAGGGCGGGGCCGAGGGCCGTGGGAACAGGAGCGAGGCCTGTGGAGTGATTGGGGAAATCGGTCTCGAGTCCCACGTAGGAGATGGAAGGATATAAAACTGGAGCGACGACCGTGAAGGACGAGAGAGGACCAGGCCTGGGCTTTAGTTGCGTTTTGGTTTTTATTTCTGCACATCAGTCGTCCGTGAGGGGCTGATGTGCTGAATTGTGTTTATTTTGTAATTAAAGTTTCATTTTGATTGTCCGCCGGTTCCCGCCTCCTTCTTCCGGATGTATATGGGTTTAAGGTTTTATCATTACATTATCACTGCTTGATATCATGACTGTACTTTATACTGTAAATAATCCTGTTTCTATTTTGTCAGACACACTATTTTAAAGACTGACTGAATTATCTAATTTATAAATGTACATCTAATTTTGTGTTCTTTGTCAAAACTTGAGGAATTATGAGGATGTGTACATTTTAATAGGTCTCTAGAATTAAAAGATAAATCATTGTAGTGTTTTTGATGATGGTTTATATTATAACCATCTGGTTAGGTTTGTTCAACTGAATTCAGCTATAGTACAGTAGTTTATTCAACTCCTTATTTACATTTTGTCTAAATGTGCTTGCATTTAGGAAGATTGCTTCAATGCTTTTATCAAAAAATTTGATTTGGGCTGAAGAGTCTAAAAGTGAAACACACACACACACATATATATATATTTGAGGTTGTTGCTTTGTCTTTTAAAATGGACTCAACTTTCTATTTTTACAATTTAATGCCACCACTGTACTTGGGTTGTAGTATAAACACAAACATGGGCTACAAAATGGGTTTTAGCTTCCAAAAATAATAGCAGGTCTACACAGCAAAGCCATTATTGCTGCAGATGTCTTTCATTTTCTCCTGAATATGCAGTTTGATAATATTGTTCAATTTATGGACTGCATTAAGTGCCTCCAGCTCTAAGTGAAAGAGCTGTGTAGCGGTTACTTGATTTCAAGCTGCTCTTCCAATCTTATTTTCCTCATTTAAATGAGCCCCAGGAATTATATAAATTTACAATTCAGAACATATATTGTATTGCTATATTTCTCATTTTGGCGTTGGAGTTGGCTGTTGCTTAGAAATGCAGAGTTTTGCATATCCCTTGATAACAAGGATATTGCTTGTTCATTATGGTATCTTGTGAATGAATAGTTTCAAAGCAGGGAGAAGAATAATGACGTCTGTCTTGTTGTGCAGTATATCATCTTTAATTACAATCTTTAATCTTCACATTCTGAAATTGTGAGCTACTGTAATATCTAATTTATTCACAGACAGTACGCGGATTGCTTTGATTATTCCCATTGAAGATCTTTTAATGTTTATTTTCATAACCGTGTGTGTGGGAATGTACTGTATTTGACCTGGGGTGTCTCGAGCTAGAAAATAAATGACTGTATTTATTTCTAGAGCTTTCTTTGCTAAGAAAGAGAGGCTGATTATTAGATAGGATATATATATATATATATTATTACTGCGATGTCAAACTGAATTTTCAGCATCATTACTCCAGTCTTTAGTGCTACATAATCCTCAGAAATCATATTATATATTATATATTTTTACTGAAAAACATTCTATAAGATGAGCATCTGTAACTAAAGGTGGCAGAACTTAAGCAGAGGGTTCATTCCTTTGAGCAGACATGACAGAATAGAAAACGCTTTGATATCTCCAAACGTATCTAGAAATTCCATCAGAGATCATCAGTCTCATTCAAGGATGGTGACATGTGGCCAACGACGTACGTCATTTCGCTTGAGCGTTAATGAATTCCATTAAGATCTCGCATGTGAAAGGCCGGAGGCACAGAACGGATGTGTTTTATGGCACTCACATACCCAATCAGAAAGTTTTAAATGAACATATGCATCAAAATAAATCACTAGGGAATTAATTAATGTTGACTTATTGCTTTACAATTTGTGGCACTGACTCTAGGACATTATGCATAGAGAAGTGTGTAAAGATACAGGCAGCGCGTTTCATTTAAATGATCATTTGAACGTTTCAGGTTCAAAACAATCTAAGCCCTATTGACAGATTCTGAGGGTTGCTGTTGGTTAAAACAGAATACAGTCTCTCAGTTTGTAAAAACAAGTATAAATTGTATAATGCAAGGCTATTATAGTGATGTTTAAAAATGATTTGATCCAGCTTTATGCTTTAAATCATTCTTTAAAAAGGGGTCATATGACGTTGCTAAAAAGAACATTATTTTGTGTATTTGGTGTAATGCAATGTGTTGATGTGGTTTAAGGTTAGAAAAACAGATTATTTTCCACATACTGTACATTAGTTTTTCTCCTCTATACCCAACCTTTCTGAAACGCATCGATTTTTACAAAAGTCATCGTTCTGAAAAGCGAGGTGTGCTCTGATTGGCCAGCTATCCAGTGTGTTGTGATTGGCTGAATACATCAAGCGTGTCAGAAATGTTATGACCTTTACCATACTGTGATGCCACGTGTCCCAGCGTGACGAGACAAAAACAATTCAACACATTACAAATGAGGCATTTGTTGCATTCAGAGTGGACACAATTACTGATTATAATGACTTCTACTAAGTGTTTGGAATAATGCCTTTGAAAAGAACGGTGTTAGGTAATGTTGTTATTTTTTCAGTAACGGGGTAATGTAACTAATTACTTTTCACGTCTTTACAACGCCGTTAACATTACTGGACGTTACATGCTGTGCGTTTCTATGCATGCATTGATTTAATAAACAACATAAATCTTGCTTTGAACTGGTAACGTGTTCTAAATACAGACGAAAACTGAGATACTGTTTACATGCTGTATGCTATCATCTCCACACACTCATTTCGCAGTTCATGTCCACTGTAAAAATATGGTGTGGGTGGCAAAAAATATGACTAGGTTTTAAAAACAAATCACAGTTGCTAATTATTAAAAGGGATCTATTTCACATCTTGCTTAGACATAAATGTGTGTTGGCAGTGTGTGTACACAGCCACCCTATAAAATAAAAATCCACCCACTCCTTGTTTTGTTAATCCCTGTAAGTAAAAAGCAGCGTCTCCCAACTAACTGTTTTCAGCATTGCTGCTAATGTGACGTCACATTAGCCACAGACTTCGCCCACGAAAGAAGACGGACACTGTTGTTTATACACAGAACCGCCCCGAGTGAGTTCACAGCGAGATGAACACAGTCCTCCATTGCTGCACTGATGAGAATGTCTCTCAAACACACAGTTTATTTCTGCGCGAGTCATTTACACCGGACTGCTTTGTGAATGAGGGTCAGTATAAAGCAGCTTTCACACAAAAGTTTCTCCTGAAGGACGGAGCAGTTCCAACTGTTCGTGATCCAGCTGCACCTCCAGAAGAAGTAAGTATCACTCGTTAGTTTTCCAAATTGCCTTTCTGAAAGACCCCGGTATTGTGGGGTTCTTGAGCTCTTGAAGCTCCGCCCTCTTCCCCGGAGCACCAGCTCATTTGCATTTAAAGGGGAAGACATGAAAATGATGCGTTTAGGCTCATACCCTTCAGGTGGCAATTTTAACAAGCTATAAAAAATTATCTGTAAAGTATTTTTAGTTAAAACTTCACATACACACTCTGGGGACATCAGAGACTTATTTTACATCTTGTGTAAAGAGGCATAATAGGTCCCCTTAAAATCAATTTCCTCATGGGAGAGCAGGCAAAAAAAAAAAAACTGACCTAAGATAAATAGTTAGAACACATCAAGGTGGAACATTCAGCACAGAGAACGCAGTGAAAGAGACGATCAAGCTTAAAAATCAATGGTTCACATAAAACAAAACAGGACAGGAACTGCACATACAAAACAAAACATGTTTTTAAAAGGCCATTCCATGCATAGACTGATGACTTGTAATAATGTTTTTATGCCAGCGATTCAACAGCAACTGCAACAGTTCTAGTGAGCAAAACAGAAACTAACAGCTTTGTGGTTATGCCTTTCAACTGGTCTACAAGGACACTGAGCTAACTTCAACTTGGTCTTTGTTTCTTAATATTCATTCTGTGTGGCTACGGAGGATAATAAAATAAAAGAGAACTAATGATTAGAGGCAGACTTTGAATAGAGTTTTTTTCTCTCTCTTTTTTATCTCCCAAACATAATGTTTCATCAGAACTTTAAAAGATTCATTTTTTACTTTTGCTCAAATCTTTTCTGGGTCAATGATGTCTTGTGCGACTTATTTTCTTACTTTTTTAAAATAATAACAATAATCATAATAATAAAAACATTTTTTTTTAATTAATTAATATAATAAATGGAATGTAAATTCTTTTTTAATCCTTTTTTTTAACATTTCTGAATTTTTGAATTCATTTTGATTTCTCAATAAGGGTAATATTTTAAAAAATCTCAAAGTGGTATAATCATCCTGTGATGATACAATAATTAAGTAGCATTTAAATAGCATATATTCTAATCCAAAACATGGTTTAGTTGTCAAATATTAACTGGTGGAACCCTAAAAAAAACGTAATAATATTCAAGATTAAAAAATGGCTGCAGATTGTAAAAATTTAGATAGATAATGACAAACTTATACAGAATTTTTTTAAATATTTTTTTATGTATTACTTTTTCTTTCCATCGTAGGTATAAGAAAAAATATTTTAAGATTTACGTGGTTACACCACTTGACATTTGATGCTGAAAATGGCCTAAAAGTTTTTCAAAAATGAATGAAAGTGACACAAATTTGTACAAAATGCTCTTTATTTTATCCTTTTTTCCACTGACTCTTATATAAACCGTATTTCGAACTCTTCCAGACTCTTCCTAACCGTAATAAGATTAATTTCCTTTCACTGATAACAGTAAGTGAGCCAAAGGCTTAAGCATCCCTCATGTGAATGACAGCACCATGGAGCACCATGACATTTCACAAAGATCAGCAGTGCTCCCATGCAAGGCAATGCTATTTCCCAGCTCATGCTATGCAGGAGGTTAATTGGCGTAACCCGGCCCACCACTCCACAAGCCACATTACAGCGCCCTGTCTCGCAATGATGATGTCAGCACACCAGCAAAAAATATTTACCTGTGGTTGTACCTGGGAAATCTTTAGCTGTTGCCATGGACGCAGACAGAAAGGGGCAGTAAGGGAAGACAAAAGTGAGGACTTCACAAGGGGAGAGAAGAAGAAGTAAAAAAAAAAAAAAAAGAACTGGCCACAAAACTCAGAACCATTAATGAAGACGCCAACTGACCGCATTAACCTGCAGTCAGAATGATGGAACATGGACGACAAGATGGTTTCAAGTACAAATTCAATGTATGAACATACACATCCTGTAAAACACTGAGCTGAAGTTATTTTTACTATATTAATGCCAGTTTAGTCTTTTGAGTCACTAGCCTCTTTATCTTATGCAGACTGAGAGAACGGCATGACATATTGGGACATTGGTTCTCATTCCCTGTACATACATCTTAATTTGTGCATAAAATCTGTATACAGACTTTTTTAAAAAAAAATAAAATATAAAAAATAAAATCATGATTCACCATCAACTTTCATACTCATATTTATTCTAAATGTATATTTAAAAAATGTTGGAACACATATATAAAAATGCATGATATTTGTAAATGTTTTTTTTTTTTACAAATGTGTTATCTTATACAGTTTTATTACTATTTTTTTTTTATTTAATGATGACTATCTAATGATTGCCATTTGTGTAAGAAAAGATTTACCTGGTTACACCACTTGGCATTTTTTTACCCTTCCTCCCTGCATTTATTTATTTGGAAATGATATATTCCCTTGGATACAGCATTTATTACATTTAATTACTTAATAAATCAATAAATAAATAAATATTGGTTGTCCATTGTAGGTGGAAGAAAGAAAAAAAAAACATTGAGATTTACTTAGTTATACCACTTGAAATTGAAAAAAAAAGAACGGAAGAAAACGATTGAAACGACTGAGACTAACACAAATACAAAAACTCCTGTACATTTCTAAGAACACATGCATTTTAAACATGCCAAATATATACTTGACCGTTCTACAATGTAAAATATATTTCTAACTTCTTTCTAACAGAAATAAAAATCTTATACTCTGGGTGGCCTTATAATCATGTTAAGATTAAATTTTACTCATAAATATTTCACCTTAAATGCATGGGTTTGATCACATACAATGAAAGTGTACGAAGTAGCTTTAGCTTTAGAAAAGCCTGTTATCTCTGTCTGTTTATCAGGTGAACGAGTTCGAACTGGTTTCAAGGATGCCGCACAGTGGGTTCTCATTTAGAATACTTAAAAGTCGTTAATATAAGAACAGATTCATGCATCCAAGCAATTATTAGTGAATGAGACCCAATGTTTTAGTGACAACTAGCGACATCTTTGGAGATTTTTAAAGGTACATGATGTCAATGTTGCTTGTTTCCCATGTGCTTGTTTGTCCACAGTGGAGAATTACATCTGCCCTTCGATTTACTGAAACAGAGCAGATGTCTGAATAGAAATGCCTTTTACCGCTCAACTCTTTGACAGACTGACAACCAGAATTTCATCTTTAGCTAGCTGTTTTCCCCCTCACTGCTAGAGCCAAAAACCTTTTAGTCAAATTTTCACAGTGAGGAAAAAAAGAACATCTGATGTATAAAGGTGGAGGTGACGTAAAGAGCCAACGAGAGAGATGGAGAAAGTCAGACATGGGAAGAGAGGAAAAGATCAACATTGACGCTGTAGTTCAAACACTTGAGTGAGTGTTTCTGCCTCATTTCTGCTGCGGGCTGAGTGGGTTTCTGATCTGGGTGAATCTCACAAACCTGTCAAGATCATGTCCAGGCCGTGTCAAACGAGACACACAATTATATTCTGGGTAAAGAGATTAAGCCTGTTTTTAGTGTTGTTGATGGGGATTTCTCTGCTACAAATCACACTACCGTTTAGCATTATTTACAGTAGGTTTATTTTTTTAGAAGTCTCCTATGCTAAGCAAAAACAATAATATTGTGAAATATTACAAGTCTTTTTTTTCTTTTCAGTATTCTTTGATGGATAAATGTTCAAAAGAACAGCATATTTTGGTAACAGTTTGTAACATATGTTAAATATATTGCAATATTTATGTTTAATTAAAGTATATGTTGCATATATATATATTGATTAAAACATTTGGAGTATATTTTCATGTTTTTGCTTTCAAGTGCACTTCGGTATGTAGGGAAAAAATTGCAGATAACATTTATATGTATTTATGCAGATGCTATTTTGTTGTGAAACATCAATCAATCAATCAATCAATCAATCAATCAATAATTCAATCATATGTTCATTTTGCATCTTGGTTTCTTCTCAGTAGCAAGGCATTGTACATTTAGTGTAATTTTGTTTCGTTTTGTTTTCACTTAAACCTCTTTTCAAGCTTGACCTCATCTAAACATCCAATAAAATTTGAAAATAATTTTTATAGCTAGACTCATTTTGGGACACAATTTATAAGATTTGGCTCACATCTTCAAGTTCCTGAAGAACTGAAGAAAAGTTTTCTTTTGATTTTAGGGTAATTTGACCTGAAAATGTTTTGTGCGATTCACCCATTAGCCCTGTTTTACGAATCACCTCGCCCCAAACTATGCATAACAGCTTTATTTACAAGTTGATTTTCTGTTCTTCTTGTTGGTCAAGGATTCTCTTTTGGTTCCCTAATGCTTTACTTCTACATCAGAAATGTGACTGTTTGCTCGTTTCCTCGGCCTGGACTTCAAACGCAGGTTGTTTCGATCAGTCTCTGCATGGCGTGGGCCTCCTGCACCCTTCCTCCCAAACTGATCACAAATTTAGGGTCAAATTGCCTCACAAGTTCCTCTGGAAGTATTTCATCGCTTGCGCCGGCATCAGGACATGCTTCTGAAAAGACGTCAATTTTATGGATGTTTGCATGCTTTTCCGAGCAAGTAAACAAAACTCTTTTTCATCTGTTCTCATGGTTTTAATTGAGGAGGGGTTGGGAGCGAACACATGCTGATTATAAGAAGCAAGCAATACATATTTTACAGTTCCAAGCAAGCGCTGGATTAAACCCACGAGATGTAGATGCTGACGCTAATTTATAAGTCAGAGGAGAACTCGGGGTTTGGAGTGGTTAGAGGGAGTCTCATCTGCTCAGACCTACTGCTGGGTACAATTAGACCATACATTACACCTGCAGGAGCGATGTCATAGGTCTCTCACCGACTCAATAACACTCACATAAGAGCGTGCAGACCAATGCATGGATTTTCACAGCCTCCAGGGCAATCGGATTGGCTATGCTACTGTTTTCTAGCTCATGCATGTCTTTCTGTAAATTCTCTGCTGCGGCAGGCTGGCCTTATGAATACAGTGGGGCTCGAAAGTTTGGGCACCCTTTGCAGAATCTGTGAAAATATGAGTAATTTTCAAAAAATAAGAGAGATCATACTAAATGCATGTTATTTTTATTTAGTACTGTCCTGAGTAAGATATTGCACATAAAAGATATTTTATGAACATTTAGTCCACAAGACAAAAAAAAAATGCTGAAATTATTAAAATAACCCCACTCAAAAGTTTGGGAACCCTTGGTTCTTAGTACTGTGTTCTGTTACCTGATGATCCTCGACTGTCTTTTTGTTTTGTGATGGTTGTGCATGAGTCCCTTGTTTTTTCTGAACAGTTAAACTGAGCAGCGTTCTTCAGAAAAATCTTTAAGGTCCTGCAGATTCTTCAGTTTTCCAGCATCTTTGCATATTTGAACCCTTTCAAGCAGTGACTTTATGATTTTGAGATGCATCTTTTCAGACTGAGGACATTTGAGGGACTCAAACACAACTATTTAAAAAGATTCAAACATTCACTGATGCTCCAGAAGGAAACAAGATGCATTAAGAGCTGGGGGTGAAAACTTTTGAACATGATGAAGATGGCCAAATTTGTCTTATTTTATTGAAATATGATTTTTTTCCATTTAGTTCTGCCCTTCGTAAGCAACAGAAGATACTTGTATGTTTCCCGGTACACAAATTAAGTACAATTTACCTTGATCTTCAAATTCCAAAAGTTTTACTCAGGACAGTACTAAATAAAATATAACATGCATTTAGTATGATATCTCTTTTTTTTTTTTTTTTAATTACTTGCATTTTCACAGATTCTGCAAAGGGTGCCTAAACTTTCGAGCCCCGGGGAAACCCTGAGAGTGCAAAGTTCTGTGTGTCATATTGATACTACCTAGTCCACCACTCTAATAAATAAACTACATATTGAGCTACCCATGTTGTGAACTGCAAGTTCATTAAGGGATTGACATATATTTTTATTGAAGCCACCAGCTTGCATTATTGCAACTTATTTTTGAAATGATGTTTAACAGTGGAATCTGTGGTGAAAACTATATTTCAAATAATTTTTTGTTTTAAATCTAAGTTTGTAATGTTGTGTTTCTTTGTGATTCTTCTGAATTTATTTAATACACAAGTGTCACAATTTGAGTTGAATTACTGAAATAAATGAACTTTTTTATGACATTCTAATTCATTGAGAAGCACCTGTATAACTTGTAACTACACATTTGCAAATAACGATGAAGTAAAATATATTAACTTTAAATGTGATATGGAATAACACACTACGGTTAAAATCAAGTACTCTACAGTACGTGCTGTAGCATAGTCACAAATAGTGTATTTTATTAAAGCACAACAAAATATTATTAAAATAACGATTTAAAATGTTTCATGTTTCAAATTCCTTATCATACCCCTTTCTAAAACACATAAAACAAAACTGAGTATGCATAGCACAGCCCAGTTTGACATCCTACTGAAACAGAATACAAACATTACACAATTTGGCCATTCTACTTTGTATTCCCATTCCCATTTCTATCTGTCCTCTGCAAAATAAAGTGTACCTACCAGCAGACACATTAATAAACGGAAATTAAAACGGTAACTGGAGATGAATAGGGAGTGTGTGATTTCAGCTGACATTTATTGCCACTTGGCAGTCGTACCACTAGCAAATTAGGTTCATTCGAGAGCCAAGATAACTCATCCTGAGAGGAAGGGCTTAATAAATATCAGTGGGGTGAAGTCAGACATCTAGATGATCATAATTAACCTGGGGGTCAGGGTTTGATTGGTTAGCATGGCCTGGTTAGTGTTTGCTAATAAATGCTGCAACAAAATGTGTTATTTTCAGTTTATGACTATTCAAAAGTAGTTCACATGTTGCCGATATATCATTATGCTAACAGATAGCTTTCTTGCTTTAGCCTGATTCATCTGTAGAGCTTCTACACTAGTTTTTCTTTTAGTCTTATTGTTAATGTGTCCAAATAAATCTGGGGCAACGGAAAGGCATGGAGAGCTGTGGGCTTGACTTTCAAAAGACATTCGTCCACAAAGGCCCCTCCTGTTGAGACAAATCCCGTGTCCTTGTTTTTAGTACAACAAATGTACCATCCAAATGATTTCTCTCAAAGATTGCTGTTGGGCCCATTAAAAAGCAATGCTACAAATCCGTCTCTGTCCCAAGCGCTCTGAATCTTCCTTTCCAATTATAGCTTGACAAATGTTTTCTGCATTAGCAGCGGACCCTTAATTGTGCGTTCTTCTCTTGCTTTACTTCCTGTTTTGGAGAACCAACTTATCATTTCTGGCTCCATCTCACTTTGGTGGCAAATACTGCAGCCACCAGCAGTTTCTACTGTATACCCTCAACGCACAAAACCAATGGTAAACTAGGCCAGGAGGAGTTTATTGAGTGCGTATGTGTGTTTTGATGCAGATTACGATGGATATTAACATAAACTTCCACAAATAAAATAAATAATGAGAACACATGAGAATACAAGAGAATAAACGAATAGATTTATTGCCCTCCAGAGGTTATTCTGACCCAGAAGTACTTACCGTACACATAGAGTGTAAACTCATCCCGGTTGGTGCCGAGGTTGTTGCTGGCCTCACAGCGATATGTGCCGTTGTCTGTTTTGTTCAGTGTTGTTATGATTAGATCTCTACCCTCCACAATCATTCGCTCAACATCAGGAAGCTCACCTCCATCTTTTGTCCACAAAACTGGCTCAGGTCTGAAAACAACAGAGTAGTTTAGCTTGAGGCCTCAGAGATGTACAGGTCAAAAAACTCTGAAAACACTGGTTTGTCTGAACACAAGAATATCAAAATGCTTGTAATGTTGTAAAGGTACACAAACATGTTATTTAATTGTTATGTGTACATATATATTTAGAACAATTATTTTATTTTATTTTTACTGGGACTTTTTAAGCTTTATTTTGCCTTCATTCATGCCACTGCACGAAACTATGTAATGTAACAAAGGATACACAAATTCCCAAAACAATAAGAAAGCTGTTATTTTATTTATATATTTTATTTAAATACTGAATTTAGGATGCAGTGCCAGAAAATGGGCTGCTATGCTAGTTTTATTATTTTTTATTTATTAAATTTTTTAGTTTTAATAAATTATTATTTTTTTTAATTTGTTCATTTTGTTGAACTCTGACAAGCTACTTTGAACACAAGAAAACACACAAGAACATAAATGCCCCCTATTATACTTTGACTGTAAATATATGAAAGGGAAAAAACAATCTGTAATCTGTTTAGGGCATAGGTTTAGTAGTCTGGTGGCTGAAAAGATTTGCCTCTCATTTTGTTATTTTTTCTGCTGAAGGAACATTTTACGGTTTTGTCCTCTACCTCTGAAAGGGGCACATGTCTCTAGACGATTATATGACTCACAATATCTCTCCCAAATATCACAATTTGATTTAGTATTATTGCTTTTGGTTCTCTGCATGCAGATAAGGGCCGCCTTGAGATGTGATGATTCTGCAAGTTCAACTTCATAAGACGAACCATATTCAAACAATGTTCTCGTAGGTGATTAAAAGAAAGCTGCACTCACAGTGGGTTGCCTTTGGATACACACTCCAGTTTGAAGTATTGTCCTTCCTGAGGTACTATTACTGAGCGCACAATCTCTACCTGAGGAGGATCTGGATTGAAGAAACAAAAGAAAACAAAAACAAAACAAACAAAAATAACAAAGCAAAACAAAATAAAACATATAACACAAAGCAAAACAAAAACAAAAAGCAAAACAAAAAAATCAAAATAAAACAAAAATCACAAAGCAAAACAAAAGCACAAAACAAAACACAAAATAAAGCAAAACAACAACAACAAAACAAAACACAAAATGTAAAAATATATGAAGAAAAAGGATCTTCATTATAAATATTATAAACATACAATCGAACTTTGTAAACTACAAAAATTTGTCACGCTACACCACTATTTGTATTTTTTTCTTTATTTATTTGGACAAAAATATTTGGAAAAGTTTAACTGTTTTGAAAATTTCTGCTAAACATTGCTAAACTGCAGTTACTGTACTCAACACTGTCTCAAATTGGTGCCGTTTCAGCTGATCTGAGAGCAGTTTCCATCAAACTAAGTCAGGAGGGAAACTGATCCAAAAATATGACTCACAGTGGACCTCCAGTACTTCTGTAACCTGGTGTGGCAAGGTGCCCAGAGCTATGTGCTCCACCACGCAGGTGTATGCTGCTCCATCATCTGTCCTGTCCACCTTGAGTTGTATGGTGCTCCTGACCGAGAATGACCTCCCAATGGCGTTTACCTCCTTCTGACCTGCCAGAACATGGTCACAAGAAAACCTGTCAAGCTAATGTTACACAGGTATTTCATGTAGTATATCATGCATTATGATTATTAGTTCTGCTGTACTCAAGACTGTAATAGTATATGTAATATATTAGTATATTATAGGCCCTATAATACACCCAGTGCAATGCGATGCAAGGCTCACGTGTAAATAACACATCCGTCATGGCACGAGCGCAACTGACTCTTAAAGGGAATGGAAGATGAGACTCTGATTGGATTATTGCAAGTTACAACAAAAATAACATCTATTACTCATTAAGAGAATAGGGACAACCGTTTTTCCATCGTTAAAATAGCAAAAGTTGATTTGGACACGCCCTTTACACTTTGCGTTTAGATCGTTAAAACAGGGCCCTAAACTTAAACATATACAGCCTAAGCATGTTGGATAATAATTAATTTTATAGATTTCAGATGACTGCACTTACAGTATAAACAGCATAAGAAACACCACACAAGAAAGCTGCTGTCAGTATGACTGCTTTTACACAAAATTTCGATCACTTTAATATTAAGAAACTTACATTTCAGACACAATATTGAGTTACCATTCTGCCAATGAAAATAGATCCAAATTAAATCAAAGTAAACAACTTGTTAACAACAGTGAATCTTTCCTGAATGAATGTATATATTTGAACTAATCAGTTGAGTTAATGATTCAACAGCTCAAAGACACTCATTCCGCTCCTTAATACATTTCATTTTCCTGTCTCTTAGGATGAATTGCTTGTTGTATTATACATTTATGAGTAACATTGGATAAAAGTCTCCACTAAATAAATAACTGAGCATTGGAGCATGCAAACATACATGGACACAAAGACCGAAATCTGTTCATCCTGGAACGCTGCTGGCCAATGATATTTAAGGTGTTGTCTAATATTTTTTCTTTTCTAATTTACATTATTTATATTTGGTTCCCTCATACTATTTGTGATCGTACAGGAATTATCCTTAATCGTTGTTTATACATCGACAGCAGCACAAACATGAAATTCTTCAGTTTGCATAAAAGTTTTAGTTTGCAGTCACACAGAAGAACAGCAATCCACCAATAGAAAATGTTCTAATATTATACAGCTCAAAACATTGTCCCTTTCAGCCTTGAATTTATTGGAAAGCACCGTGGAAATGCGAAGATCTGAGCTTGCAAGGAATCCTTATAACATCTTGTGGGTCAGAAAGCGATTGAGAATCAGTAACCAGAGACAATAGGAGTCAGAGCCATATCTTCATACCGCTAAAGCCCTGGATCAACACCGTCATGAATGGCTAAGTAAAACATCACCCTGAAGGATTGCCTCTAGCAAACATTTTACTAAAGATATACATGCATGACCTGCCCAGAAAGTACACAAGAGTATCTCTCTTTCCCTTGAAGCACACACAGTGAAATGTTCAAAGCTTCTTTGTTGTTTTGTTGTCCTCCAAATCTCATCTTAGTTGTCTATTCAAAACACTGATGGAACACTGAAGAAAAGCACCGAAATGGCAAACCCATTTTACTTCCATAATGTGATCAACTGGTTGAGCATTGGATTGCGAACACAAAGGTTGAAGGTTCAATTCCCAGAAAACACTATCATTAATATAATGCATCCCCTGGATGTGCTGTAAGTCACTTTGGACTTAGCACCTGCCACATGTAATGTAATGCATTTCTGTGTGAAACAGGATGATGTGAGCTGAAGAGGAAAGTCATTTTAGACTATTACCTTTTGATACAAAAGATATGTGTTGGATGGAATGTGCTTCTTGTATTCATTCACATAAGATCATAACTATGGAAGTCAATTATTTACATTTTTATAATAAGTATATTAAATCATATGCTGATTAACTGACTGAACATATCAATATTAGCTGAAAAGCCAAACAAGTATAATTCAGATACATTACATATTGTGGCAGATGAAAACATTGAATAGATCAAAAGTGTCAAAACTTTTTAATTTTTTTTATTTGGCATACTTTTGAATTTTGATCATTTTGTTTCATTAAAATGTTAAATACACATTTAAAGAATAATGAAATAACTATGTATCGTAGAAATATATTATATATGTCATACTATATTTCATACATCTGCATACATTAGTACTTACATGGCACACTAGAAATAATAATAATAATAATAATAATAATAATAATAACTAATTCTAATATGCTGATTTGGTGTTCAAGAAACATTATTATTAATGTTGAAAACAGCTGTGCTGTATATTTTTGTGGATACAGTGATACGGTTTTACTCTCATTTTTGATCCGTTTTACACATTCGTGCTCAGGACAAGTATTGAAAAGTAGTATTGTATTTTAAGTATGAATTTCTAAATGAATAAATACATTCATACATAAATGACCTCAAGCTTTTGAACAGGTACTGTATGTGGTACTGTATTTGACCATGTCCAAAACCCTCATGGTAATATCATGGTACAGTTTATTAATAGAGGTCATAACATGTTATTATTAAAACATATGTAAGAGCTGTGTGTTTTTGTATGATTTTGTTACTCAGTATGATAAATGACTGGTATGTAATTTCATATACAGCATCTGGTGATAAAAAAAGAAAAAAAAAACCTTTGACTCTAATTGCTGTGGAATATGGTGTAGTGTGATATCTGGTCAGTGTTGTGAGTAACTAAGCAGCTGAAATCACCTCTCTCTCTCTCTCTCTCTCTCTCTCAACACTAGCGTTAGTCAGTCAAACACTCTTATTGCATTCCTTTATATGTGTGCTATCATTTGTTGCTTCAGGAAGATTGATCACCTTTTTTTGAAGTTGAACTAAACTGCAAAGAAATGTTGCCAGATCCCCATTTTTTTTTGGTTCACTGCAACATTAAAAAAAGTCTTATCTGCCTTTCCTCTAAGGATGATATTTATTATCATTATTATCATATATTATCATTTACTCACCCTCATGTCAATTCTAACCTGTGAAACAGGTTGTTTTGAAAAATATTAGTTTATTTAATTACTATTATTATCATTGTAACGATTTGAGGGTGAGTAAATAATGATTTTTTTATTTATTTTATTTTAAGGTGAACCAATCCTTTTAACATAGCTGTATCAGAGTCCTTATCATAGTGTCTCTATAACAGTGATACCAATAATATAGTGGTGTAAATGCCATTAAATTTGTTTAAACACTCTAATGAGTGTATGTTGTTTATCTCATCCACTCAGATAAACTGCAGACAAGTCCAGTCTGCTATTTCTCACCCTCCTCCAAAACAGACCTCTGTAACGCTTCTGGGGTTGAGGTAAAACTCTAGCGGTCAAAATCTCTTACATTTCTCAGAGAAGGGGAACCAAAATGATATATTGTAAGTAGAGTTTATTATTCTTATTATTATAATTATTATTATTTTTATTGCATGTTGATGTTGCCAGTGCTGCCAAGGAGCTGCTATGTGTTAATAAGGTGTTCTTAGTTCTTTTTATGCATTCCGAATCGGTTGCTAGGGTGTTCTGAGTTTCATTGCAGATGGTTGCTAGGGTATTCTGAATTGTTGCATACTAGCAAAAACACCAACCCACAATATATACACAGTAAAACTTAATAAATATTAAGGTTTTGTCACTGTCCTTTAAAAAGTAATAAAAAATAATATAATATATTTATATATTTTTTATAGTTTGTAATCATGTTTATTTAGTATTATTTTATTAGGGATAATTATTACTATTTATCCCAACCTGGTCTCATAAAATATGTACCTCTGAGTACTTTTCTGCAACACTGTTTTTACATAACTTACTGCACATTTCGCTGCAGTTCAGTACATAAACCCTGGCACATTTTTGTTACGTTGATATAGATACGTATTGCTTTGCTTTTATTATGTTGCTTCAGGTACGTACAAGTATTGCGGCGGTTCAGAATTCAAATATCTGGGCACTGTCACTAAAAGTTAATGGTCTATCATGTTGGAAATATGCCCTACACCAAACCCAACCCTAAACCTACCTGATAGTGTTAACAAATACAAAATGCATTTGTTGATGTGACCGTGCCATTTGAACTTCCTTACATGCAGATTTGATGAGTTTTGTTTTAACCGTAGTTACACATGATTCGAACCGGAGCTCCTCACTTCTCAAGTATGTTTCCATACTCTGTGAGCTACCGAATGAACCTACCATCTATGAAAACCCATAGATATGAAGCTGGATATGTGTGATGCTAAGATTCAAAAGCATTAGTTTTCAAATCTCCCATCATATTAACATTCCATAATATTATTTATATGATACATATATATATATACATACAAACCGGATTCCCAAAAAGTTGGGACACTGTACAAATTGTGAATAAAAACAGAATGCAATGATGGTGAAGTTTCAAATTTCAATATTTTATTCAGAATACAACATAAATGACATATTAAATGTTTAAACTGAGAAAATGTATAATTTTAAGGGAAAATAAGTTGATTTTAAATTTCATGGCATCACCACATCTCAAAAAAGTTGGGACAAGGCCATGTTTACCACTGTGTGGCATCCCCTCTTCTTTTTATAACAGTCTGCAAACGTCTGGGGACTGAGGAGACAAGTTGCTCAAGTTTAGGAATAGGAATGTTGTCCCATTCTTGTCTAATACAGGCTTCTTGCTCAACTGTCTTAGGTCTTCTTTGTTACATCTTCCTCTTTATGATGTGCCAATTGTTTTCTATGGGTGAAAGATCTGGACTGCAGGCTGGCCATTTCAGTACCCGGATCCTTCTTCAACGCAGCCATGATGTTGTAATTGATGCAGTATGTGGACTGGCACTGTCATGTTGGAAAATGCAAGGTCTTCCCTGAAAGAGATGACGTCTGGATGGGAGCATATGTTGTTCTAGAACTTGGATTTACCTTTCAGCATTGATGGTGCCTTTCCAGATGTGTAAGCTGCTCATGTCACACACACTCATGCAACCCCATACCATCAGAGATGCAGGCTTCTGAACTGAGCGCTGATAACAACTACAGTAGGGTTTCCCTTGTCCTCTTTAGTCTGGATGAGATGGCGTCCCAGTTTTCCAAATAGAACTTCACATTTTTATTTGTCTGACCTCAGAACAGTTTTCCACTTTGTCAAAGTCAATTTTAAATGAGCCTTGGCCCAGAGAAAACTCCTGCGCTTCTGGATCATTTTTAAATATTGCTTCTTTTTTGATCTATAGAGTTTTAGCCGGCAACAGCGAATGGCACGGTGTATTGTGTTCACCGACAATGTTTTCTGGAAGTATTCCTGAGCCCATGTTGTGATTTCCATTACAGTAGCATTCCTGTATGTGATGCAGTGCAGGGCCAGAAGATCACGGGCGTATGGCCTTGACCCTCACATACAGAGATTGTTCCAGATTCTCTGAATCTTTGGATGATATTACGCACTGTAGATGATGATAACTTCAAACTCTTTGCAATTTTTCACTGATAAACTCCTTGCTGATATTGCTCCACTATTTTTTGCTGCAGCATTGGGGGGGGGGGGGGGGGGATTGGTGATCCTCTGCCCTTCTTGACTTCTGAGAGACACTGCCACTCTGAGAGGCTCTTTTTATACCCAATCATGTTGTCACTTGACCTAATAAGTTGCAAATTAGTCCTCCAGCTGTTCCTTATATGAGCATTTAACTTTTCTGGCCTCTTATTGAATAAAATATAAGTTTCTGAAATATGTAAATTATTCCATCCCTTTTTTACTCACAATTTGTTCAGTGTGCCAACTTTTTGGGAATTGGGTTATATATGTAAATATATATATATATATATATATATATATATATATATATATATATATATATATATATATATATATATATATATATATATAAATATACACACATACCTACATACATATATATAGTCTTAATGGTTACCAACATTCTTCAAAATATCCTGTGTGTTCTGCTGTAGAAAGAATTTTGTTGAACTGTCCCTTTAAGAACAAACAGTCCAATCAAATTAAGTAGCTACACATTTAGGTACAAATGAACAAGTAGTTACTAAGCCCCTGCTGTGAACTTCATGTCCCAGTTTAAGAAAGTCCTTAGGAATGGCTGATGTAATCCCATCCAGATCTGGTAAAACAGCATGAAAAGCAAGTGAAAGATTGGCCCAGAGGACATTTGTGTAGTATATTTAGCACATATATACAGTAGATATAGTAAACTGCATCTAAGAAAATCCCTCGTGGTTAATAAGCTCTCAGGAGATCCTGGATTTGTGCTGAAGTTTCAAGAGTTGCAAGCACATCCCACACTGAAATTTCTTTTGGCAGCAGCCAGGGTATCCATCAACGTGACGCATTCCACAAGGCTTTGTATTGCCTTGACCATCCTAAAGTGAGCGGTACCTCACCATGTTACATATTCTGTTTGGGTCTGCGCATTGGTCTCAAGAAGCACATCTAGTCCATCTCACCAGATCAGATCACAGAGCGAGATTCCTTTGAACTGGAGTGAGTGACAGGCAGTCCGGCTGTGATGCTCTGTTCCCACGTGCCACTGGCCTTTAAGTGTGGCCTCTGCGTGAATGCCATCTCTGAGTCAGGCTTGTCTGACGGAGTCTCATGCCATCAATCACCAGCACCAGATCAGCCGACTTGGGCTTGTGCCCGAGATGTGTGTGTCTCAGCTCTCAGAGGGATGTCTGGGGTAACATGTTGGTTAAATCTGAAATGATGTGTTATGCTATGTAGTGCTGATGGACTGTGGACTGATGAGAAATGCAATTCCATTTCGAAAATTAATTTCTGTCTGATAAGGTACATTGTTTGAACAAATATGTAGTCGTGTTTTACCTCATTGATCAAGCCAGTATAAGTAAATGTAACGGAAATGACTCGAACCAGACAAATGAAAGATTCTATCAGGACTGTGTTTGAAACACGGAGCCAAATTCTTCAATCTGCTTGCTTGATATTGTCCTGACAATCAATTATTGGTCATAGGTTATAGGAATCATGTCCAAAATTAGACCCTGCAAGAGTGGGAAAATCCGGACCACATGCTTCGTAAGATAAACATATGATTTATGATACCCCCGAGCCAAGACAATATCTGATTGGTGAAGACAACATTTGAGGTGTGGCCAACAGACGAGTTTAAAAACTTAGGACACCATAAAATCTTTGCTTTTAGTCTCTAGCTGTGCTTCTGCTACTAGTGATGCCTGCTCTTAGCTTTTAGCTTGTAGCTTTGCTTTCTAGCTTTAGCTTTTAGTCATCACTGTTCTTTGAGCGTGGTTCCAGCGTGCTACTTAGCCACGATGAGAAGGAACACAACCTAGAACACAACCTTTACCTCTTTTCTTTTCCATTTGAGAGTTTCGTGTTCTGAGTTAAGTTTGTAACGTCGAGTTCAACTTCAACCAGCCACACAACTCCATCTTCAGCCAACGTCCAACCACGGGCTCCCCAAGACGTCACTTCAGCGACTACTGAACTTCCAGACAATCAGCGACAACAAAGGGACACCTTCAGGCAATGTACCTTCAGACATTTGTGCTGGTGTATCTAATATAATTTTAACCTCATTGAGGAACTCAATGCGAGGGTTAATTAAGTGATTGATGGTTGTTCATGTTTATGCAATTTCACGCATTGCTGTAAACTTGGGATTCCATATTTCCATTCTCTTAAACTCATCTTTCCCTAACTTTCGACCTTCCTGCAACTTGTGTGAATGTGTGTGTGCGTGCGTTTATGTGTTAGATTAGTTTATATGTCTTAGATTTATCTAATAAAGCCTTATTCATATTGAAAAGAGAAGTATCTTGTGTTTTGTGCTTACAAGTTAATGTCTTAAACTGCCGATCTTGTTACTGTGCTAATTGATAGTGTTTCACTATAGTTTGGATATTAGTATCCAGCGCAGATTTGATGTTAAACGGCTCATTCACTGAATCACAGGGCGTCTCAGTGATCAGCCGTGAAACAGTGATTCTGTTAAAATTCCCTTTAAAATCTTAAATGATTCCCTTTGAGCTAAACTGACCTGTTTCTGTTACATAAAGTATATCATTTATGTAACAAATTTTAATATTAAATAAATTAATGCATTTGTGTCAGTAAAACTTTTTTCACTGTTTCAAAAGATTTCTAAATCAATCTTTCCATTTATCAAAGACTCAAAATTGTCAAAACCTCAGTTTCCCCCCCAAAAAAAAAAAAAAAAATGATAATAATAATTATCAGCACAACAAACGTTTCTTGAGAACTGTAGGATTCTGAAGGATCATGTGACACAAATATTGTAATAACACTGTAATTGTAATATCACATGAAAAAATTATATAAATGTATATATTATTATACTAATTGTTATTTCTTTATTATTATTATTATTATTATTATTATTATTATTATTATTATTATTATTATTATTATTTCTCAAAATGTCTCTTGGTCCAGCTCCTCAAAAGCTCTTTTATGTTTTTTTTGGTTTGTAAATGGTATATAAAAATCAATAATTAATTCTATTTATTAAAAAAGTATAATAATAATAAATAAAAAAACATTTAAAATACAAGTAAAATACTTTTTACTTAATAGTAACATCACATGAAATGTTTTACGCTTAATGCAAACTTTTTTTTTATATAAAAAAAAATGTATGCAGTAAGTTTTTCAAAACCATATGAAACCATCATGAATATAAAGACATTACCACCTTAGAAATAACTAGAAAGATTTTAGCCCTATTTGAATCAGTACACAAAATCACATCCTTTGTTAAAACTGTAAATCAAACAATGCTTCTAAAACTAGTTCTGTCCGTGCACATTAAACTAGGATAGGAGAAATCATTTAAACAAAATTACACACCTCACCTTTAAATCCCAGAATAACAGGATACTAAATGATACTGCTGCGGAATGCTTTGTAATGAGCTGCACAGTTCATGAAGATGCTGGTGTAAAGCTGTACGTCACGCACCATGTACCACTTGCACACTGACAAAATGTGAAACTGTTCATTGCACACAATCAGCTCTAGGCAATCCGGGGGGATTTGTTTACCTTGCACCTCCTTGTCGTTTCTGAACCATCGGATGTCAGCAGCCGGTTTGCTGCCAGATGTGGTGCATGTCAGTGTGACGTCCTCCCCCTCCTGGGCAGGTCTCGAGAGGCCTGTGATTTCTGGTTTCGCTGGAACACCTGATATACAAACAGAAGAGGAGGATTACAGGCAGCACTGATGGAAACACATGTGATTCTATGATTTCAGTCCTGCACATGCAGTGGTTCAGAGGAATATTACTTTCCTGTAGTTCAAATGTTGCTCAACTGACATTTATTTATTTTTTAAATAGAAAACTGTTTGTCAGTTTATATATAAGTTTGTCAGTAGATATATAAGTTTGTCAGTATATATATATATATATATATATATATATATATATATATATATATATATATATATATATATATATATATATATATCAATCAATACAGTGACCTATTCTGCTCTATGGTGTCGGAGGATATCGAACATCTTTTTTATATTTTCAATTGATTTTTGAACATATTGTTTACATTTGTCATGCATCTCCTAGCAACAAGGCACACATTTCTGCTTGAGTTTGTTTGATTGGAAAAACTTCAAAGTCAGGTTGTGTGTGATCTTCAGTTGTGTAGTGTATGAGCCAGTTTTCCTTTGTCATCATTTACAAAAGTTGGTAAGTGTATGATGCGTAGTGTTTTAAAATCTGTTCATGAAGTCGTGTACTGAACATTTTTAAATTGCTTATTAATCGTGTCTGTAAAATGTCATGCATCCAGTTACAATGTAAAGATGTAAAGATGCTAAAGTCTAAAATTGTCAAAGAATTTATAACACAGACTCTACACAGAAAAAAAAAACACAGGTTTTACATATATAACAAACAAACAACAAAAAAATATTTTCTGTAAATGTACTTATAAACAATATGAATTGTATATAAAACAAACTTTATAAAAACACAAATTAGTCCTACCATTGTTGGTTGGTTTAAAACTAAAATGATGATTAAAAATAAATAAATAAACAAATCCAGATTCTTTTTTGTCTTTAAAGTTGTATATAAAAATAAAGGTAAAAGTAGTTCCACCACTGTTGGAGGATCAAAACAACACAAAACAACAACAATTTTGTGTAAAGGTACAAACAATATATATTGTATAAAAAAACCTGTATATAAATATTAAGTTAAATTAGTCACACCACTGTTGGATTATCACACACACACACACACACACACACACACACACCCACCCACCCACACACACACACACAAGTAAAAGTAAGAAAAACAAGAAAAAACTAAACAAAAACAATAGTCTGTTAGGCTGTCTATTAAACAAGATAAAAAGGCATAAGGACTCCCACTACAAAAACAAAACTAAGCAAAATAAAAGGTCTAACTAAGGTCAAAATATAAACAAAAAACTAAACAACTAATAGAAAAGTGAAATGTTTGTAAATGTGCTTGCAAACAATACGTATTGTGAAAAGCTGTATTTAAAAATAATTAAAAAAATAGTCCCATCACTGTTGGATGATTAAAGCTAAGCAAAACAAAACAAAACAAAACAAAACAAAACAAAAACAATTAAAAAACAACTACTTTTCAACAACAGGTACTGTGATAAGTGGTATATAAACATACAGAGAGAGAGAGCATTGCAGAGTCTAGCACAAGCTGATCATAAACCAAAGCACACAGTGACACATCTAATGGCTCCATCAGCCAGTGTGAGATTCTCTTATTTACATCACTCCCTGTGCCACCAAAGTATAAAAACAAAATCATGATGGGAGAGAACTCACTGACCCCAGATGTTGACCTTAAAAGCACAGATTGATGAGGATGAGAGGGACCTGATCTATGAGAGGTCTTACCTAACACAGTCAGAAAGGCCTTGGTGGTCTTGACAGGCATGGTAAAGAGAGAGCATGTATACTGCCCTTCATCTGACAGGGTAACGTCACTGATGCTGATGGTCAACTCCTTCCAAGAGGCTCGAACCAGCTCAATCCGGTTGTCCCTTAATGCTAAGACATAAAGCATAAGATTAGTGATCAATAACTAATCAGTAAGCTGAAAAAGACATTTGGAGAAACAGCCAACAGTCACATTGGCTGAAAATGTGTTTTTTGTGGTATCATTGGTGAAGTGATGGTATATCAGATGGTAATATCTCAGCATGTCTAATTCAGGACACAGGTAAAGCAAAAAAGTAAAGTTATTTTATATCTGTCTGTTTAAATACATGTTAGGCATGCACACATAATATCGCAGATGAAAAAGAAACACAATAAATAACAATGTTGATGCAATGAAGGCAACTCATAAAAATGGGCAAAAAGATTCTACTGTATGCCTCTAGATAAAATATAAATCCTGCTCCTGGGAAGATATGGCCAAATAAACGGAAAGACGGGTTTATTTTTCAAAGTTAATTAGCAGGCATTACATATCAAAGAATATGAAATTGTGCATGTTTTCGCATAAGTAATGTGTTGAAATTCTTTGTTTAAAAACAAAAAACTATGTTGGTGGAACCATCTAATGTTTTAAATGTAATGGAATGCATTACATGTCTGTCACACTATCACCATTGTTTATGCACCATGGTGTCACATGACATTTGCTTGTACTTCACACAATATTACCCTGCAACTCTTGCTGGTTTCGCCTCTGAAGCTAAGCAGGGTGGAGTCTGGTCAATATCTGGATTGGAGAACTGGTGAAAATAAGGCTGCAGCTGGAGGACATCGTGAGGCCAGCAGGGGGCGTCCACCCTGTGATCTACATGGGTCCTAATGCCCCAGCATCTTGTGGACACTATGTAGTAAAATACAATATCCTTCAAATTAAAAGGTAAATCTTGGTCCTTTTACCCTGAGGGCATTGCACTTTTGAAAATAACTTCTGAACCCTGACCAGATGTGTCCACTGGCCTCTATTAAACCCACATTTTTGAGAAAAGCACAACATATAACAAAATGATTAATGGTACATTATTGTTAGTGGACCACAGGGTCTTTTTGTAAACACATATCTTGGAGGTAAAGCTTAGGACTTATGTTCGCTTACTAATTCATGACAGTATGTATTATTCATGAGTTTAGTCCCACAGTAGTGAAACAAATGCTTTTGAAACTCCCACTGTTCTGAATATCCACTGCGATTGACTGTAACTGTCATACTGAAGCCGATTGTTGTCTCTAATTGGAGTTTCAACACTTTCTATGTTTGCAATTTGCAAGAAGAGTTTGCAACAGAATTGATGAACAATTAGGTCACCTTATCCTCATCACCCCACACTGTCTAAAAAAGGCAAAATTCACTTGTATTGTTTCCCTGAAAAAAGCAAGAGAGACTGGCTTTTCATTTAACATCTCACAGATGTTTTGCTTTAAAGTTGGCATGAAATCAAAGTTGACACTCTTTATTTTGTTAATACATTTTATTTGCCCGTAAGCCAATTTTTAAGCCAGTTAGGCCAATCGCATACAGATCTGCATCCATTCCAATATGCAAAGTCAAGCCGTTTTACTTGGAAATGTGCCAAAATACAGGAGTAAAGTCGGTTAATTAGACATTTTAACTAAATATATCATTCTATAAATTGTATATGGTGTCCCAACATGGTTTTGTTTCAACAGAAGTGTGTTGACATGCTTTTGGTCTCTGTAAACTGTGGAATTCCTCATAGACGTGTTCACTGTCCTTTCGGGAACATTGTTACATGCATACAATGACATGTCAAATCAGAAAACTAAATTTACTTACGTCATCAGAGACAATTGTTTTGTCTTGCAAAGCCTTTTAAATGTACATTAATGTTAAAAAAAGACAATGTGTTTCCAAACAATAAGATCTGAAGCTACACGACAGCATCTTTCAAGAGGATGCCTCTAGACTGCTTAAATATTCCTTCTGAATGTGTGCTGAGCAGAGATGTATAAAGTACTAGAGAACCATACTTGAGTAAAAGTACAAGTGCTCTATCAAAAAAGTGACTTGAGTAGAAGTAGAAGTGCTCTTTAAGCACCACACTTAAGTAGAAGTACTAAAGTATTCAACATTTTTTGTACTTAAGTATTGCAAGTAGTCTATTTTAAAATTTACTACTCAAGTACTGAAAGTAAAAGTAGAAGTATTGTGTTATGTAGCTATTAAAGAAAATAGTCAAAAGTTTGAACATATTGTTTTTACTATTTCAAATGATTAACCTAAAGGACAATCACAATTCCTTTGACTGTAACTTCTTGTAAACAAAAAATGGTTACTAGGGTTAGTTAGCCCAATTTGCAAAATGATGTCATTGATAACTTACCCTCATTTTGTTTCAAACCCGTAAGACATCAGAGGGTCATTTAGAATTTTTTGAAGCATCGAAAATACATTTTTGTCAAAAATTGTCTTCTCTCTTCCGTGTCTGTTGTAAGACAGTTAAAAACAAAGCAGTTTGTGATATCTGGTTCGCGAACGAATCATTCGATGTAACCGGATCTTTTTGAAACAGTTCACCAAATCGAACTGAATCGTTTTAAACAGTTCGCGTCTCCAATACGCATTAATCCACAGATGAATTAAGCTTAACTTGTTTAATGCGTCTGACACTCCCTCTGAGTTAAAACAAACCAATATCCCGGAGTAATTCAAACAGTACACTGACTGAACTGATGTGAAGAGAGAACTGAAGATGAACACCGAGCCGAGCCAGATAATGACTCGTTCACGAGTCAAGAACCGTTTCTGTCAGACGCGTCCGATTCGTGAACCGAGGAGCTGATGATACTGCGCATGTGTGATTTAGCGTGAAGCAAACCGACACACAGAGCTTCTGGAACCGAACTGATTCTTTTGGTGATTGATTCTGAACTGATTCTTAATGTAATGAGCCAATGTGCAGTCAACGCCAATGACGCCATTGCATCGAGCGCAAAAGAATCGGTGAACTGTTTTCTTCAACTGGTTTATTGAATCGGACTGTCAGAAAGAACTAACGTTACTGGTCATCCGAAAACCGATGCAACCGGTTCTTGACTCGTGAACGAGTCATTATCTGGCTCGGTTCGGTGTTCATTTCTCTCTTCACAGACAGCAGTTCAGTCAGCACGCGCAGTCTTCTTAATCGCTTGATTCGCTCAATGATGTGCCAGCTTCATCAAACCTGCCATCTACAGTTCTGGCAGTGGTTTGTAATGGAATGATTCGTAACATCATAATTGTAACGAGTAACGATGCAACACATAAAAAAAAATATCGGAGTAAAAGTATTAAACTCAGCGAAAATATGTACCGAAGTAAAAGTGGAAGTAGGAGAAAAAAATAATACTCTAGTAAAGTACAGATACCGCCTTTTAGTACTTAAGTACAGTAGTGAAGTAGTTCTACTTCGTTACTATACATCTCTGGTGCTGAGTTATGAATAGAGGGTATGTGGAGATGGCGAATGCCTAGGGGGGTTTTGGCATGGAGACATGGTGGAATTGGATGAAGGGAGGAAAGGTGATCAGGTTTGGGCTCTCTCTACACATGGGCCTGCTGATAGAGTCCAACGAAACCCAGTGAGACAAGGACCATCAAAGCTTAGGAACAGATGACACATTTCCACCAGCCCATATCCCTCTATCTTCCTCAGACACACAGGGAGGAATGGAAGAAAAGAATGTGCCCCCTTGTTGTTTACAGAAAAGCCAAACACATACACACTCATACACAGAGTACCACAAAGGTGATGGATGATAAGCTGCCAAGGTGAGGAACATTCGCTGTTTGTACCACATCCAAGGGTTGATGGTACAATGCCTAGACTCTAAATCGCTTGGTGGTTTCCATTCCAGCCGTACAATGATAACATATAGGAATGTAGACATTGAAAAGATTGACAGAGAAGAGAAGAAAGTTACTAAAAGGAAGAAAAAAGATTGACCCACAGAGAGTCTGAAATCGACTTAGTTCAGTGGTCAAATCTGTCTCTGCACTCTCAAAAAGAGCTTGACACGACAGTCTCGTGAAGCACTGGTTCATTTCACTAACACTGAGACTTTGTGCTACATCTTATTCTGACACAATGGTGTCAAGCTCGAAACATTATCCCAAATCCATTGACAGAAACAAGTATACAAAGGTTTGAATAACCCTACAGACAACTGTTATCAATTCAACGCAGGCCAACGGGGGCTGGCAAAACTCTACATCCACGTTTCCCAAAAAAGAATCGGAAGCCTGCCAGATGCCCAGAGTTAGCTCCAATCTGTCACAACCTCCGTGAAATGCCAACGTCTGACAAAGCTCTTTTTCCAGGAGCTTAAAGAACTCGACGTGATGAAATGGTTGGTTTCCAATATCCTTCCGACTCCTTCAATGCAGTTTATTCCACTTAGAGAGCAGCATAAATCCCTCGGTTTTATCTTTTTTGAGAAAGAAGGGAACTCTGCAAGGCTGACTTGTAGATGACCCGACAGATATCCAGGCATTCCCTTGAGCTGGAGCAGTCTGACAACTGCGTGATGCTGCGGACCCCAGTTTAGCATGTTTAGGTGGTGCTTTTATTTTAATAGTGGTATTGATTTTATCTAAGCTTTATGGCTTAAAAATAAAGCGGGGCGCACACTACAAAATAACGGCCGATTTTGTCTCCCCTTCTGTTAATCCTAAATTAAGTCCTGATTATCTAGATGGTTCTACATATTATCTTGTCAGATTTTCCTGTGGTGTAGGGTGTGTTAAGAGAGATTGAATCGGCTGGAAGAACATCAGGGCTGCATGGATCTCAAATTGTAAAATAGCCAACATGTTGCATATTTATGATCGAAAATCCTGTTTTGTGGGGGGACCCCTGAGGACACACAAACACACACTCTGTAGATGATCACATGGAATGAAGCCATTACCAGTGAGAAAGCGATCTGACGGAAGATCTCCAGTTCGTGCTGTAACGTGTAAGTCGACGCTCATGCCATCATCCAAACCTTTTTAATTTCTTAAATTTAATTTCTGTAAAAAAACAATCCAAATACAATTATCCATGCCATCCACAAGTTGTTTATGCTAAAGTCACATTAGACTTTGAGAGATTTCAACACACTATTGAAAAAAAAAAAAAAAAACTGTCAAAATCGATGTTTTTTTATGTTATGTGTGTTGTCTCTCACAATTTGAAAGATTTTAAGATTTAGTGTGGGCCAGACTTGGCTAAAGGAATTACTCTAATTGAAGAAGACAGCAGTAGAAAACAATGGAGCAGATTGTGAATGCTATTTTCAAGGTCATAAGAGCATGTGGATGCGGGTTCGGTTGGAATATATAGTGTGTTTAAATATATTAGGTGTTGTTGCTCTTGGAAGGAAGAGAGCTGCCGATAAAATGTCTTCGCACCTTACTTGTGAACAATCATTTGGCAGTGCACTTTGAGAGACTCCCGGCACTTTTCCTCAAACGGCTCTGAAACCACATTCAACATCCAACTTTAGAGCTGAGCTTACTCTGACATAATCAGACCACTCGATCTGATGAGGAGACTGAAAACGGGCATGAGTGACAGGCCCCCGTGGCTGTAACTGTCCCGCAGCTGGCAGACTGCTCCAACGGCCAGCTCTGATTGGTCACTATCTGGACAGGATGTAATTATTGTAGGGACGTGAGCCTGTAGTTCCATTGCAGACAGGAAGCTACTTCCCAGCAGCTCTCAGGGGCCAAGAAAGTGCTCTACTGCAGGTGGCCAGTAAACTGAGGTAACAGATCTTATAAACCAGGTGCAACGGATAACCTGGGCAACAACTGATGTGATGAAATTTGAACACTTGTGGAATTACTAGACTTTTCTACACGAGTCATATCAGGTCAAATTTGACATTAGACGTTTCGCAGCTAACGATGGGGAATAGCTACCGCGCATAAAAGAGCTAAACTAGAACCTAATTCTCTCTGACAAATCTCTAAGGTTTCGTTTCTTACGCGGCACCACATAAAAAAATAGCCTTTGTTCGCCGAGCTTGTTGCTATTTCAAAACACAAGACAAGACATTTTTGGGTCAGTCGAAGAACACAATGCTTTCATGTGTGCTGTATTACACCGAGAGCATGTAAAATTGAGGCGCAGAACCTACAATATCCACAGCTCATCCAGAAATGCAACGGCTCACAGAATATGAAAACATGCGGAGATTGTTTCATCAGATAGGACTGGTTGCTGTTTACCCTTCTGAGGAGGAACACTGTTAAAAGAATTCCGACTAAAATAGTGGGTAAACAAAGTTGCATACGACCTCAAGATCATGATGTATGAAGGTCACAGCAGGTGTTTTACCATTGATCATCCACTCTGTGAACATCAACCTAAAAATCGTCATCAGTTAATAATCAAGCATACTTTCAAACTCAATCAACCTTTGCCCATCTTCACATTCATAAACAACAAAAATGTAAGTCCCTAATGGAATTAATACAGTCATAGTAGAAACCATCCTTTATCTCTTCCTAACAGTACCCTTAATGCTAAGCTACAAATAGACACATTCTGAAATGTCACACAGCACTTAACATTTCATTTATCGCCTGGTAATGCTATAATGATAGGAGCCCATTAGAGGACCATTTGGCTCTATGTGAGGTGTTGAGCTTTAAAAATGACATTTAAGTAAGTGTGGAAATGTTAGATGACAATGACTTGTTTCATGTGTGTTGGAGTTTGGAGTCAAAAGAGTGGTTCAGAAAAAAGAGAAAAACTGAATTACTTTTTAAAAATTCAAAACATTTACGGTCTATAAGTGTAAAGGTGTTCAAGGGAATGATGCATTTAAGCAACTTCTCAAGTCTGATTTTCTTTTAGACAGGAGTAGAGCTGTTTCGGTGCTGTCGAACCCGCTAAAAGATGAGATATTCAAAGAAGAGATGTGGAAAAGTAAGGAAAATGAGGTTAGGAAATGTTTCAAGCCAAATTTAAACCTAAAATTCTGTAGACTTATACCTTAATTTCTGCATACTACAGATGCTTTTATACAAAGCAACTTTGTCATTTAAGTAAGGTAGACATTTCATCAGTTCATGCATTTCCTGGGAATCGATCATTGCTTTAAATAATCATTAGTATGTGCCTTGATGTATGCCTGCTCCATAAATATAACAGAAAACTGAGCAACTTCAGAAATGATCTCACTTTTTGTACTTTTTAAAAATATTCTAGACATGTCCTTGTTGTCCTTGAGTATTCTGTGACTTCAATGTGTGTTGGACTTTTTCATCTTATTTCTGAATTGGATTTTGCCTCACACAGATATAGTAAATAATTACAGTTTGATTTCTAACACTTTGATTTCAGTAGTGAATGCTAATATAAATCATGATGGCCTCAATAATACACAAGGGACAAAATGGAATTGACAATGTAGAATGTGCTGATACAGTAACACCTGAAAAATATCCATTAGAGAGAAGCATTAAATAAACCCCTGCTAAATGTATAAGGAACGACAATTTACTGATATAACCTTTCAGACCTTTGTAGACTTAAACATAACCAGACGATTGTACAGTGTTGCAGCACCTCATGTTGTGTCTCTACATTTTGCTCACTTTTGAATCTTCTTATCTAATGAGCATTTTAACTAGTCCATTAATGCAGTAATTTAGAACATAACAACATTTTGATTGCCGCAGGCCAATTAAGAGCCCACTCTGCAATTCGACCTTTTGCAATTTGAGATGAACATCTCTAATGAATGTCAGGAATCATGCGCCAGAAGCATTTGAGGTAACCACTGAATAAGCGGTTAATTCTGCAAAGCTCATGGTATGTATACCATAAATGGCATTTGTTATAAACCGTCTAAGATGCACTGGGCCCTATTTTAACGATCTAAATGCAATGTCTAAAGCGCTTTATTAACATGTTAAAGGTCCCGTTCTACGCGCTTTTTTGAAGCTTTGATTGTGTTTACAGTGTGCAATATGACATGTGTTCATGTTTCGCGTGTAAAATAACACAGTATTTTTCACACAATTCACCTATCTGTACACCGCTGTTTTCGCTGTCACAAAAACGGGCTGATGTCTTCCTTGTTCTATGAAGCCTCTCCTTCAGAAATACGTAACGAGTTCTGATTGGGCAAGCGGTTCCTGTGCTGTGATTCGACAGCAGCTGAGAGCAGGCTGCCCTCCTGGTAACGCGATTGGGCTAGAACGCACGTGCTGGAGATGTACTTAAAGTCGAGCTGACTGATGTTATCAAGCACACTGCTGTTTTTGTCGTCCCATCTACAGGAGATCACACTCCAGAGTCAAACTCGCAAAGTCCAAACTACCGAGGATGCAAGTCCGAAATCAGCGTACTTTGTATTGAGAAACGCGCACAGAACTACATCACCAGACTATTTGCCTAATCTTCCCAGTACTTAAGACCGCAGTGGAAATGCAGAAAGCAACAGGTCTGGGGGGAAAATAGTTCCTGGGAAAAAAAAAAAGTTCCTGGTACAATTGTGCCAGGTAATTTCAGTGGAAACATGGCATAAGTCTTACTGTGTAAAAGTTTTCACGCCCTCAATGAAAGTCTATAGGATTTTAGGTGGTTTTGATAATCTGGTTTACGAAAAATGTAAGCCGGATCAGAAAATATATAGTAACCCGTGTCAGACCAGTCTGAAGGTCTTAAGCAAAAGTTTGGTGGTTGTAGCTTTAAAACTTTAAGAGGAGATACATTTAAAAATTTGGTCTCAGAAGCAGAAGAAGAAGAAGAAGAAGAAGAAGAAGAAGAAGAAGAAGAAGAAGAAGAAGAAGAAGAAGAAGAAGAAGAAGTTTAAACTAAGTTGTTTAAATCACATTTCAGTAAGTTGGCTTTCTCAAGCTATGTCTCTCATTATGAAGTGCTAATGAATACCTTCTGCAGGTGCTGTTTTTACATTATGTTACAGTGGAGCAATATAAATTTGGGCATATACACTAATTTATCCTGCTCTAGCATGATGTATCATACGCTGTGATCGCATTTATAGTGCACGATAAGGGAGACATATGTTGCTTATCAATTTTTCAGTGGTGGTTACTCATCATCATCATCACTTCTCTCCTAATGGCCTTGGGCTAAAATGGATACACAAGCTATTGAGGCACAGGACTGTACGTCTGGTCAACCACGGCAGTTTCATGGATGCTTTTATCTAAACCAAAGTACAAAGTACACTTATTACAGTAACAATACCCCTAGAAGGAGAGGTTAAGCGCCACACTGGGATGCTTAGGGCTGGGCAATTGTACTTCAGTATTATTTATATACTATTAAACTGTAATATTATTATAATTTGAATTCTGTAGCTATTATTTTTAATACTTGCATATTATTTTTTATTTCCGTTTCAGTATTAGTAATTTATTTTTGTGTGTTTTTGTCATTTCTATTACAGTAAAAAAAAAGTATTATTTATTTACTATTATACTGTAATATTATTTAATTTATGGTTTGAACTCTGTAGCCATTATTTTTATATTATTTTATATTTGCATATAATTTTTTATTTACGTTTCAGTATTAGATTGTTTTTTAAACAGAGTAATAATTTGATTACAATTTTTAATTAATCAAAAAGGTATTAAAAAAAACAAACAAACAAACAAACAAAAAATAAGGCCTGTTTTCCTAAATTGTTTTCAATCAATAAATACAAGATATCTTACTTCATAATAATTTTCATTTTTGCTTACCAATATCACAATACACAGTATTAGTATATATAAAATATATTTAACTAAATGATATGATACATACATTTTTTACTAATACATTTCATATGAATGTTAAGAAATGTATTGAAATACAGAAAAATAAACAACCAAATGTAACAGTGTTTTTCATTTTGCTAATATTAAATCATTGAAGTTTAAATAAATCTGTCTTAATGGATTCATAATGACGCAATCTATAGTAAATGTAATTCTCTCAACATTGTCCTTCTATTAGTTTATTAAATTATGGATTAATAATATATAATAAACAGTATCTTAAAATGTATTTCATCATTTTCCCTAACCTTAAAAATATCTTTTGAAAAGAAAAAGTAGATACAAAATTATATAAAAAATAATATTATTCTGCCAGTGAAATAAATCTAAGCAATCCATCAGGCTTAGCCACTCTATCACACAGATTGCACACAGGGTGTGGTGGGCATTATTATGGATGAGCCACTGATATATAATTCAGAGGAGTGGTGGGTGTCTGTATAAAGAAGACTTCCTGTGTCTTTACTTTGAAACATGCAGGAGAGAAATGTATCTGGTAATCTAGGTGGGGTGGATTTAGAATTTAGCCCAGAATTACACACCACCGCATGCTCACAGTGTTTTCTGTATGTGAATCACACACGTACACAGCTCTCTGCATATCTGGGCGCTACTGATCCTCTCTTTCACAGGCTTTTCTTAGATATAGCCCTAATGTAGGAGTTGCCTCACACAAATGTTTGGTGAAGTGACCAAATGACAATTAACGAAGGCTATCTAGTTTGCTTTCTTCTACACCATGACATAGTGAGTATCTGAATCACTCCAGAGAACCAGAATGTCACTCCATCTGTGAGCCTATAGGGCATCCACTGGGTTGTTGGCAACTTGTCATGCTGGGAACTAAACAGAGGTAAAAAAAGAGATGGGTAAACTATAAATTCTGGGTGACCACATCGTGGTCACGGTAAGGTAGGCCACTGCCTACCAGTGTATGTGTATCCTGATGACATCACTATAGGCTATCATCTGATATTACTACCAAGGATATCACTGGTTATTCCCTCATATAGGTCACACAATCACTATTCAGTTCATACATTAATCTAAGTTCTTGTTAAAGAGATTCAAGAAGGAATAATAAGGTTGAGATCTATAAAGTTTACTAAATGATAAAACAGAGAGAACCATTTAAAAAAAAAAGAGGAATAGAGAGGGAGGCTTAAATCCAGGGGTTCCAATGCAATGCACTTGTACGTAATGATTAGGGATTTGGGATTATTTTCATAGTCGATTAATCTGTTAAATATTTTCTCAATTAAACGGTTAGTTGTTTGGTCTATAATAGAAAAATGTTGATCAGTGTTTCCCCAAATGCCCAGGAATGGTCCTCAAATGGTCCTCTCGTTTTGTCCACAACTCAAAGATATTCAGTTGACTGTCACAGAGGAGAGAAGACACTAGAACATATTCACATTTAACTAACTGGAATCAATTTTTTTTTTTTTACTTTTGTCTTTTATATATTTTATCAATGACACAGACAACTTGCAGTCTGTGCAGAAGGACATCCTTTTGGTCACGTGGTTCACGTGAGATGATTAACAGCTTTACAAACTAATGATATTACACTGATGTCATAGCTGACGCGAATCAATAAGAGGAGAGTAATCGCTAGCTCTGGTAGCTGTTTTAGCTCTTCAGATAGCATAAATAAGTGTAAAATGAATAGAAATGTTATTCTGTATGCCAAAGTATTTTACAAAAATTTCATAAAATTATTATCTATTCAAATGTGCGCACCATTGGACTATAGCCCTGGCGGATCGTGGATATTGTATGTATACGAACACAAATAAATCGGAGATGAGATGAATGGCTGCTGTATGAGTGATGATTTCTATTTAAAATAACGAACGTTATTATTATTATTATTATTAATTGCCGGATGTCCATTTTTGAATCTTGATGCAGTCTGTTGCGTGTCGTTCATTTTGAACGAATCTTTAATATGACTTAGTACTACCGAGTTGTCTTAGAGAGTGAATTGTTCATTTTGTGTTGGCCGCACATGCGCATTACACAACATATGGGTTCTGAATCAACAGGTGAGGTCTGAGTCTTTTATTCTTCCTGTCAGTCCCATAGAGACGGGAAGAGAAAAGATTAGTTCATTTTGCTGAACGAGACTCAAAGATCCGAGTCAGTAAAATGTAGGGGTGCTCCGATCACAATTGGCCGATCGTTAATGCGCATCTCGTCAGTAAAGCCGGTTCTCTAATCAGCGGTTAATTCCATCAGGTGCGTGATTTCACATAGAGCAGCTGTTACTACACAGAGCCGTTGTTAACTGAGAAGATACGCCAAAAAACGCTGAAAATGAAGTGGATTTGCGCATCTTCTCTATTAACAACGACTCTGTGTAGTAACAGCTGCTCTATGTGAAATCACCGCTGATTAGAGAACCGGCTTTACTGACGAGATGCGCATAACGATCGGCCGATCGTGATCGGAGCACCCCTAGTAAAATGATCCGAACTTCTCACTACTGGCAACACCACAAGCGATTGGTCAACACTGACAAGTTGCAGCGCAATATGAAAGACTTCATCTTTAACAACAAACAACCTATGAAACTAATAATGAACAATATGAAACTAAAACGGCATAAGCTTAATTTAAAATGTCATAGGAACTGTAGGCTATTTGGAGGTGGATAAACTCAATTTAGAGGTGGATAAACGCACTTTGGAGGTGGGTAAATGCTATTTCCGAATTTTGGGAGGTGCGTAAACGTGTTTACGTGCGTTTAGCCTCCACTACATCCCTGGAACCAAAGTCATGTTAAGGGTATAGTGCAAAGGAGGAGAGTGAACTTGATCGACCCATTCTCTCTTGGTCTAAAGGCTGATAATTTGTAAGAAACAAGTGTAAGAAACAATATAATTACTGTTGTTGCAGGCATGATAATTGCTGTAAAGTCTTTCAATGTTAGTAAATATCTAATAGATTTTTACATAATCTGAAGACAATGTGATTGGAACAGACAAGTGTACACAGAGAGCAAGTAGGACCATTGCAGTGGTGCCGTGACCCAGTTGGGAGTGAGGTTTACTGGGGTGAGTGTAAAGGAAGCCAGCTACTATGAACTGTGCAGCCAATAGGACCAGTTGCAGCGGAACAGACAAACACAAGCTCCACATATTCCCTCTTTTTCAAAGAGGATACTTGCACATTATAATTCCTTTGAATCTCTTTGAAATTCAGTGCGAGCTCCCATAAGCAATCTTCTTTTCCGTTTCCTCATTTCAGTGGTCTAGAATCCAAATATAATGGGCTGTACATAAGCACATCAGCTAATATATATATATATATATATATATATATACACACACCGTTTGGTCTAAAACAGCATCTGTCATTGTGCATTTTCAAATGATGGTTCACTGTCATTTGCTACTGTATTTGGCCTCCAAATAACCATAAATACAGAGCAGCCAAGATGCTTTTGATTCAAGAAGCCTTTCATTATATGGATAATGGACATGTTGGGATAGAAAAAACCTTTTCTATTACTTTACGGCGCAACCAAATGCAACAAAGTTGAATGAAAACAATGGAATTAGACAATGGATTCAATCCAATATGAGTGATATCTGACCAAAAGGAATATCAACCTACCAAATCACACTTATTACAGAACACTGAATGAGGCACCAACTTCTAAATCCTTTAATACTGATTGCAGAAAAGTCTCCGGTCACTTGAGACCAGACCATTCATTTCCCAAGGCCATTAGAGATTGACAATCCTTCAGTCTCCGTTTTTAAAGACCTAATTGTGAGCACAGCCAATTTTCTCTGGACTCAATCTCCTCTCTTGTTCAGTAATGCACACTATTACCCTGAATCTCTTGATGCCAAACGTGCACCCATACCACCGAAACACTGCCGACAATGACTATTTTAGTCCTACTGAGAGTGCTGTGTTTAAACAATGCACTTTAAATTGTTCACCTTGCATAACGACTTTCTCAAAAATAAAACTCACACAATCTTTATGAAAAAGGACATATGCAAATAAAAAAATACTCAAATATAGCCAAATATTATGTACTACATTGTACTGAGTTGAGGTGCTATTACAACAAATATCATCTAGCGGCAACACAACAAACACTGTAAGACGTGTTTTCTTCTTCTTTTTTCTTTTTTTTCTTGAGTAAATTAAATGAAATAAATTAGAATATAGTGACCTATGACATTGTATTATGTCAAATATCAAAGTTTATTATTATCCTTTTGTTGTGGACACAGTATTTTTAGATCTGTGGAGTAGTTTTGATAGGAAAGTTGGCTCAAAGGGACCCAAGTGGCATGTTGTTACAAGTGATTTTTAAATATAATACTTATTGCAATTGATGGGGTTATTATTTAATATTTTCATTAATTCAATGTACATTTCACACATCTTCACTTTCATTAAGCATATAGGCTATTTGAGTAAAATCATTACATTAGCTGTCATAGTGTTGCTTTCATGACATATCTTCATTAAAATATGTAAATATTCATTTGCCTGTATATAAGTCAAGAGGTAATTTTACCTTTTCTAAGAATCTCTTTTACCGTTATTCTTCTTTGTCCATCACTGGTCTTACAATTCCTTTTATTTATTACCACTACCTTATATTTTATGCCTATAACAACTAAATTAGCAAATGTTTCTATTTATTATCCTTCTGCACATGCTAATCTTATATCTAAATATTTTGCAATTTTAAAGTATTCTGGAATAATGAAGACTGGAATAATAAATACAGGCATAAACTATATTCAAAATAAACTTAAATAGCAAACAGCTATTTAAAATGACTGCATTACTTCTTTTTTTAAATATCAAATGTATGCAGCCTCAGTAATCATAAGAGACTAATTTCAACCCCCCCCCCCCCCCCCCCCCCAAAAAAAAGGACCTCAAACTTTTGAACAGAAGAGTACAGCGTTTCTACTGACAGAAAACACTCACTGAATGTCTTGCAGTCAAAGCTGGCTGGTGTTAACAGCACACAAATTGATGAATGGTGCTGAAATAAATTCACTTTCACATAACGGCCGATTTCCCATGGGTGCTTTGAGCTCCTGAGCGACTGTGACTTGTGTCTGTGCCTCAATCCACCAAAACAAGTGCTAACACAACAAACACCATTTCCTACAATCAATAAATCCACGTGGTGCTCATTCTATTACCATTATGTTCCACACAATTATCTTAATTAACATCTGGCATGGTTAATGTGCAATTTGAAGCGAGCACTTCCCACTACAGAATTACAACTGTTACTTCGCCCCCAACAACAGCACATCTGTCCACTCCAAGGGAGGTTGGTGAAGGACCGGTGCCAGGAGGGCATTATGTTGGCTCAACACTGGCAGAATGTTGGCTGATCTTGCCAGCTTGCTCGCTTCCTCCAATCTGTGTCAGTGTCACATCAAATCCCCTCGACTGGTCTCTCTGTCCCTTTTGGCGACTGTAGTGGCCATGCCAGATTCGGTACCTGGGTGTTTGCAAACACTGAGCAAAAGAAAGCACTCTACCCATATTCTGTGTTGTAGGGACTGCTTGCCAAGAACTGGCGCATGTAGCTCACTTGGGAGATGTGAAAAGAAAACATGACAAAATACAAATATGGATAGTTTTAGTGCATCTTGTACATGCAAATCCTTGGAATAGGTCTGGATGAAGACCAAAATTAGATCAGATCTTTTCATCATTTACACCACTCTGGTTTTACAGGGTTTTTTTTTCAATATACATTCACTTTGGTACTATTTTCACAAGTAAGGTGTATCTTTTTTTATTAAAAAATAAAAACTAATCACACTTGTGACATCTGTAGTCCAACATTCAAAACCAATCTCATGCTTTCATTACAATTATATGTTTTCAGTCAACATATCATTGTGTCAAAACATAAGATTATTTTAATATACATTGAGAACATTTGATTTAATCACCAAAACACAACAGTATGATCTTCTTTCAATGTTGAACTTTTATCATTCAGTTCGTTCAAGAGTAAACAATGCAAGATGCATGCTTCAAACCACCGTTGCTGCTGAAATAAATACACGCAATAATTGTGATGCTAGAAAATACATTTACATGACCTAACTTGCATACTTCACATAAAATCCATAATGTTTGTAAAAGTATTGGGGAGCTGCTTACACTGTGAAATGAGCTGTGAAACAGAGTTAATTTGCCAGAGAGCAGAAGAGAGTCAGCCAGCGCGCGCACTGAACAGAACCTGGTGTTTCCGATGACTCATCTGAATGCCTCTGATTGGCTATGGCATTCCTAAGCTCAACAGCTGAGCAAAAAGTGAGCAAAAGCTGACAAAATCACCCCAAACCTCTCTTTGAGGATGTCTTCGATTTGTAAAACGTGCTTTGCAATTTGTGAACATTCAGCAGGATACAAGGGAGAAGAACTGATCAGAGATTGATCAGAGACGTATCAGAAGAAGGGAGACAGATGGCATCAAATAGAGTATTTAATATTACATTATGCCATGAGATACTGTATATAAAGGCATTACCATGGTCTGTACATATAACTCACATTCCATCTGAAAAGTTCAACTGGAGTATTCAGTCATATGGCACAATGAGGACATTTACTGCATTGACAGTAAACTCTGTTCTTGCACAAAATATAATTCTTAATTTAAACTGAATAACATAAACAGGAATGTATGTATGTAATCTTGTTTTTTTTTTTTTGCATAAAACTGTGTTCTGTAGCTCAAACTCAAGGTCATGGGTTTGATTCCCAGGGAATGCATGAACTGATAAAATGTATACCTACAATAAAATCTAAGTCATTTCTGTCTGCATAATGCATACATGTAAATGAAATCATCACTTGGTGCTCAGTTAAGGTTAATGAATGCATAAGAACCCCTAAGTCTGAAGTCTTTACCTTGGAATAATTAATTGGGTTCTTGTGATGTTTGTATTGTAGATTCCTTAAAATATTTATATGAAAAGAAGGTGTAAAAGCATGTCATACTTATGTGATACCTTACTAGATTAGATTAGATTAGATTCAACTTTATTGTCACATGCACATGTAGGTACAAGGCAACGAAATGCAGTTAGCATCTAACCAGAAGTGCAATAAGCAGTAAGTACAGAATAAAGGTCTATAATATGTACAATAACTATACAGGTAAGTATTATGGACATAATTTACAGATATTAAATACTATAAGCACGATATACAGATAGGTGTACTATGAACATACTATACAGATGGGCTATGTAAAAGTGTATGTACACTATAGGCAGAACTATGAACATAATTTACAGTATTGCAATGGACAGTAAAGTGCATAGAAAATATTACAATGTGCAAATGGATTATACAGTGTTCCTGGATGAACAGACAGTAGTGCAAGTAATAACAAGTTACTGTTTTTTGCTTGTTGTGAATAAATAAATAAATCAGAGTGTTGAAGAGGGGGAGGAGTCTATGTGTGGTGTGGGGGGTGTTGAGGGGTGTCAGAGGGCAGAGTTCAGCAAGGAGACAGCTTTAGGGAAAAAGCTGTTCCTGAATCTTGTGGTCCTTGTTCGGAGGCTTCTGAAACACCTCCCGGAGGGCAGGAGGTTAAACAGTCCGTGGTCAGGGTGAGAGGAGTCCTTGAGAATGCTGCGAGCTCGACGTAGACAGCGTTTCCTCTGGATGTCCTCAAGAGCAGGAAGTGGTGTCCCTGTGATTCGTTGGGCAGTTTTCACCACCCTCTGCAGTGCCTTGCGGTCAGCCACTGATCAGTTCCCATACCAGACTGTGATGCAACTGGTCAGGATGCTCTCGATCGCACACCGGTAGAAGTTCACCAGGATGGATGAAGACAGCTGGTTCTTCTTCAGTGTCCTGAGGAAGAAAAGGCGCTGGTGAGCCTTCTTGACCAGGCTGGAGGTGTTTGTGGCCCAGGACAGTTCCTCCGAGATGGTGGTTCCCAGGAACTTGAAGCTGGAAACACGTTCTACTGCCAGCCCGTTAATGTGGATGGGGTCATGCGTGCTTCCATTCTTCTTCCTGAAGTCCACAATGAGCTCCTTGGTCTTATTGGTGTTAAGGAGCAGGTTATTGTCAGTGCAACATGTGGCCAGGTGCTGTACCTCTTCCCTGTAGGCAGTCTCATCGTTGTCACTGATGAGGCAAATCACCGTGGTGTCATCTGCAAACTTAATGATGGAGTTGGATCCAGGCACAGGCTTGCAGTCGTGGGTGTAAAGGGAGTAGAGGAATGGGCTCAGCACACAGCCCTGTGGTACGCCAGTATTAAGTGTGATGGTGGTGGAGTGGGTGTGACCTGACCGAACATGCTGAGGCCTGTTGGTCAGAAAGTCCATAATCCAGTTGCAGAGGGAGCTGTTAATGTCCAGGTCTCCAAGTTTTGTGGTCAGCTTGGAGGGAATGACGGTGTTAAATGCTGAACTGAAGTCAACAAACAACATCCTAACATACGTGTTGTTATTGTCCAGGTGTGTGAGTGCAGAGTGCAGCACTGTGCATACTGCATCCTCTGTGCTCCTATTTCTGCGGTAGGCAAATTGGTGTGGGTCCAGTGTGGATGGGAGGCAGACTTTGAGGTGTGCTAGGACCAGTCGCTCGAAGCACTTCATAACGATGGGTGTGAGTGCTACGGGGCGATAGTCATTCAGGCACGTTGGGGAGGAGTGTTTCGGTACTGGCACAATGGATGTGGACTTAAAACATGTTGGCACAGTTGCTTGGGTGAGGGACAGGTTGAAAATGTCTGTGAAGACCCCTGCAAGCTGCTCTGCACATGCCCTAAGCACACGTCCAGGAATGCCATCCGGGCCAGCAGCCTTGCGTGCGTTGATCCGGCTCAGTGCAGTGTGGACATCTGAGGGGGTGAGTTTAAGGGGTTGGTGGTCTGCTGAGGGTGAGATTTTGGTGGCCGTCTCCTTGCTGTCGCTGTTGAAGCGAGCATAAAAGTCATTTAGCTCGTTAAGGAAGGAGACGTCCGTGACTGTTCGTGTGGAGTTGCTTGACTTGTAGTCACTGATGATCTGGATGCCCTGCCACATGCGTCGGGGGTCAGAGTTGGAAAAGTGTTCCTTTACCTTCAGCTTGTAGCAGTACTTGGCCTTTTTGATGCCCCTTTTCAGGTTAGCCCTGGATTTACTGTAGGCCTGAGCGTCGTCTGACCTGAAGGCAGCGTTGTGGTCTTTCAGCAGAAGCCGAACCTCCTTGTTCATCCATGGCTTCTGATTAGGGTATGTTGTTATCTGTTTTTCTGTTGTTACACTGTCAGTGGTGGAGTTGATGTGATCCAGTACAGAGGAGGTGTAGATATCAATGTCTGTGTGAGAGCCACAGGCAGCCTGTGAAGCAAACATACTCCAGTCAGTGTGTTGAAACCTGTCTTGAAGTAAAGAGTCAGCTCCAGTTGGCCACACTTTGATGGTCCTCACTGATGGCTTCACACGGTTGATGAGGGGTGAATACTTAGGGGTGAGAAACAAAGAAAGGTGATCAGACTGTCCGAGGTGGGGGAGGGGGCTCGCGATGTAAGCTCCATTGATGTTTGTATAAACATGATCCAAAGTTTTGTCTCCTCTGGTGTGGCAGGAAACATGCTGGTGAAATTTGGGGAGTACTGTTTTTAATTTGCAGTGATTAAAATCACCCGCGACAATAAAAGCAGCCTCTGGGTGAGCAGTCTGTTGTTTACTAATGGCTGCATGAAGTTCGTTCAAAGCAAGCTTGGCATTAGCATCCGGTGCAATATAGACTGCGGTTATTATGGTGGAAGTGAACTCCCGTGGCAGATAAAAAGGTCTACATTTAACCATGAGAAACTCTAGGTTAGCTGAGCAGTGTCTCCCAACAATGACAGTGTTCGTACACCAAGCTTTGTTGACATAAATGCACAATCCACCACCTCTTGTCTTGCCGGAGTCATCTGCCGTTCTATCTGCCCGGAGCGTGTAGCGTCCTGCTAGCTCAATGGCATTGTTGGGTACGTCGCTGTGTAGCCATGTTTCCGTGAAAACCATGACATTTTACTACTACATAGTTCTGACAAAACAAGATGCTGTGACTGAATCTTAGTTATTAATGCAAACAGTCAGCTTGGTCTTGGAGTGTAAATTGTGCCTCATGCAAGATATTCCAAACCCCTTTCACTTCCACAAAATCAGTTTAGCAGAAAGTTCATGCTGCTCTTATTCATATAATAAAGTGCAATATTGCCAGCATTTTAATTTGTAGGTTAACTAAGTTGAAAGAATAGCTTGGAGGTCCTCACAAATCCAATCTCCAGATTGTCAATTACAGTAAAATGAGAAAAGAGAAACCAAATGAAGAGAGAAAAAACATTTCAAAGCACTGCTGTATCTAAAAAAATACGACAGCAGCTGTTTTCGCAAGAAGACTAGAGCAAATACCTGCACATACAGAGAGATAATACGTTATTTCAAGTCTGCACTCTCCCACACATGAACACATACGCAGTCGTAAATGTCAGTGATGGCACTGCTCTCCACCGCAGACTAATGAAGCGACTTATTTTCATCAGACAAACAAAAGCCCTGCCATTAATAACAATAGATAACAAAAGAAATGTACTTGCTATCTTTATGATATTTCCTAGAAAATGCCTAGGAATGTCTTTTTTGTCAATCAAAACATAAATTGCTAAAGACAGATAGATAGATAGATAGATAGATAGATAGATAGATAGATTTATTGATTGAATGATAGAATGATAGACAGGTGGATTTAAATGATGTTGCATCTTCCTGCTTTTCAGCATCTTGCACCATCAAAAAAAAAAATAAAAATAAAAAAATGGCATGTCAAGTTAGAAGTAGTTCAGCTTTGAAAAACGCCCCCTGGGAGCCCTGATTTGAGTTCCATTCTGCTGCGCTCCATCTAGCTGTCTTTGAACACAAGAACACGTCCTGTGTGAACAGCTTCTGCTCGCAGTAAATGTGCTTTACATGGTGCCTGTAGCTCAGGTGGGACTGTGCTGACTGCAGACTCAAAACACAACACAACAACAAAATACACACACACACACACACGTTTGTTTTTGTGAAAAGTGGGGACATCCAATAGGTGTAATGGTTTTTATAATGTAGAAACTGTATATTCTATCGCCCTTCACCAACCCTACACCTAACCCTAACCCTAACCCTCGCAGGAAACTTTGTGCATTTTTACTTTTTCAAAAAAACCTCATTCTGTATGATTTATAAGCGTTTTGAAAAATGGGGACATGGGTTCTGTCCTCATAAGTCACCCTCTCCTTGTAATACCTGTGTCATACCCATGTCATTATACAGAGTTGTGTCCTGATATGTCACAAAAACATGCCCACACACACACACACACAATTGTTTTTGTGAAAAGTGGGGACATCCCATTTTATGCATTTGGGTCATATGGATTTATGAAAAAATCGGAAATAAACCACCTTAGTTTACATTAAGGAAGTCATAAAATCATCTGTAAACAAAGTGTTTTGTGTTTGAGTATATATCCTGGATGACTTGAAGTGAAACACTCCATCCTTCCCCACTGGGGAACCTTTAATGATCCCAAATTGCTTTTGTTATTGCGGTGCTGATGTGGATGCTATGAATCGAAGAATTGATTGCTTTGTTTGTGTGCCTTGGCCAATCTGAGAGAAAGCGAGAGAAAGAGAGCGACACACTTGAGTGTTCAGTCTCATTAGTCTCCTTGAGCCCAAACTCATCCTTACACAGCACATTTCCACTCGACCCGACCCAGTAACCCACTCTGGCTCTGCTGCAAGCTCACCACACCAGACTGATTTACGGCACATCCTGCCCACGCTCACCTTTCTTGTCCCCGAAGAAGAGGGTCTGTTGTGCTGGATTCGACCACTGGAGGGAGGTGTTATCATTATAGTCCACTCGGCAGGTCATGTTAGCCGTGCTGCCCTCGACCACCGTCACATTCTGGGTGATGGGGAACTGAGCCTGGCTACCTGCAGAGAGAGAGAGAGAGAGAGAGAGAGAGAGAGAGAGAGAGAGAGAGATGGGTATATAAACAAAACACTGTTACACAGAGGAGGAGAGAAAGCACTAGTGGGAAAACCTTTCTCAATATAGTTACTCAGAATCAAGCCGTAGGGTCGTCATGAGGGTTGTATTATTAACTGCATCATCATGAAATAGAGATTTTCATTCCTAGATGATGGTTTTGGTTAATACAGCATTCCAACCAGACATTGTTGAGGAAGCTATGTTACTGTAGCTTGCTAAGCTAAATGAATCATGGTTTTACTACAAATAAAACCAAAAACCACTGTAACCACAAATGAAAAATGGTTTTGATACATTAGCCACAATTTAATCATGGTATTTGTAGAAAACTGTGGTTTTAAAAATGGTAAACAGTCTGCCAAAAACATGGTTCCTTCTCATTTACTACAATAAAACCATTTTTTTTTAGCTCCATAAGATAAGATGAGATGTTACATATTATTGCTAACATAAAAAGAAATCATAATAATAATAAAAAAATAAAATAATAAAAAAACTGCTCAAATCAACACACTTTTAAGGGCAAACTTTTGAACATTTTGTTGAATTGGTAGTTAATTCCCATGAATTGATACAATCTCAATCTCATCTGTGCATCTGCTTATGCTCCACTGATGATTCGATTTGGGGTGGGCCTTCAGGCTTCTTTCCTTCCTTCCTTCCATTATTATTATTTTTTTTCTTTTCTAAAAACTGTATTCAGGACAGCGCGAATGAAGTGAATCATTAGAATTAATCAGTCCTTCCACTGTAACATATAAGAGAGAAACAGAGAGTAGTTTAGATGTGCATATTTGAGTATTTTCTAAACCGAGGTATTAAAAATTTGGTCATACTACGCCACTAATCGTTAGTTAAAGCATATTGTTTGTGAAAAATCTATGCTACTTAAAACAGCTTCTGTCCACGCTACTGAAAAATATATATACGTTAGTATACTAAGCATCATAGAAACATCTTTAACAAAATGTTGTTGTACAGAAAAGGGCTGAGTGAAGATTTTGTACAACCCAACAACATATGGATTTGGATCAACATGAAAGTGAGTAAATAATGACACATTTTTCATTATTTGCTACATATTCTTAGGTAGTTCTTAGGTAGTACATAATAAATGATAGCTCTGCTGCAGTTTGTGGCTACGGTGGTCTAACAACGTTCCTTTGCCATGTTAGTATTCAGGAAGAGCTAAATTGGTCCAGCTTTCATTATTGATCCTACTGAATACTACATATAATAGGAGTGTGTGTTAAACCTGTTCCACTCAAAATGATGGATTATTGCACACATTTAGCACAGCGTTTGGGTAAGTGAAACAATGGCGTAATTCTTTGCCTCTCTCTCTCTCTTTCTGCTCATTCTGACTTGGGATCAGCAGTAATTGGTAGCATGGCCTAATTAGAGCTAGTCATGTTCGGCAAGGGAGACACTGCCACTGCAGCTGGGTGGCAAATTGACACATAATCCAGACTATGGTGGGCCTTCGATCTGAGTTAGCGACTGTCTTGTGTCTCATCTGGGAAAGGGGGATGGAAAGTGTGTGCATGTATGTGTGTAAGGGGCATAGGGGACATCCAAGCCAGGCTTAATCACCCAGCCTCAGTGGATTCTGCTCGGACTTATTCCGCATTTGTTTTTCCTTGTCTTGCTGAAAAGTCACCTAATTGCATTCTGGCTGCATCTCAACTAGGTCTTTCTTTGTTTTTTAAGCTATTTAACTTGAGGGAAAAATCTCTCTTTCATACCAGTGTTACAGGTAGTGTTGTACAGCAGTATTTAAAGTGAACAATGTAACTTTTCATATTTATTGTATAAACATACAGTAAAATCTGTAATATTGTGAAATATTATTCTAATTTAAATGAACTGTTTAAATATATTTTAAAACGTAATTTATTCCTGTGGTCAAAGGTAAATTACCAGCATCATTACTGCAGTCTTCAGTGTCACATTACATATATGTAGCATTATTAATGTCATTACTGTTACTTTAGATCAATGTCACACATCATTGTTTAATAAAAAGTATTAATATATATATATATATATATATATATATATATATATTAGGGGTGTAACGATACGCGTATTCATACGCATTATGTACCGAACGGTTTGTTTGACTAATTAACTATATTTGGAAAATAAATAAAAAATTGTGAAATATACTGATATGCGTTCAACAAGGTAGTCCAATAACCTAAACGACGGAACAGGCAACACCCCTGACACCCCCGAAGAAGAAAAAAAACACCAACTTTTATGTTTATGTTAGGCTACTCAGTCAGGCGCTCGCTCACTCAGTACGCGCTGAAGGCTCGTTGCAAATTTATCTGTCAATCTTTTCTTTTTGCTGCATCTAAAACGTACCGAACCGTACCGAACCGAACCGTGACACCAGTGAATCGTATCGAACCGAACCGTGAATTTTGTGAACCGTTACACCCCTAATATATATATATATATATATATATATATATATATATATATAAACTTTCGGTTCCACTTTATATTAGGTGGCCTTAACTACTATGTACTTACATAAAAAATAAGTACAATGTACTTATTGTGTTCATATTGTATTGCAAAACACTTTTGCTGCTCTTGAGGTGGGATAGGGCTAAGGTTAGGGAGAGGGTTGGAGATATGGGTAAGTTTAAGGGTGGGTTAAGGTGTAAACTAGACTAGAACTAGAGCCCCAGATACAGATCCCCTGTAAAGACCTTGTCTCAGAGGAGCACCAGGACAAGACCACAGGAAACAGATGATTCTTCTGCACAATCTGACTTTGCTGCAGTCTGGAATTAAACTACTGGTTTTCGTCTGGTCAGAGGAGAACTGACCCCCCAACTGAGCCTGGTTTCTCCCAAGGTTTTTTTTCTCCATTCTGTCACCGATGGAGTTTCGGTTCCTTGCCGCTGTCGCCTCTGGCTTGCTTAGTTGGGGTCACTTCATCTACAGCGATATCACTGACTTGATTGCAAATAAAAACAGACACTATTTCAACTGAACAGAGATGACATCACTGAATTCAATGATGAACTGCCTTTAACTATCATTTTGCATTATTGAGACACTGTTTTCCAAATGAATGTTGTTCAGTGCTTTGACGCAATGTATTTTGTTTAAAGCACTATATAAATAAAGGTGATTGATTGATTGATTAAAGTATGGGTCAACAGTGTAATTATAAATGTAATTGCAGCAATTACAAGTCGTTTTTTTTTAAATATAAGTAAAATGTAAAAACATGTATGTACACAATAAGTACATTGTACTAAATTATTAATTAAAATGTAGGTACATAGTAGTTAAGGCCACTTAATATAAAGTGGGTCCAAACTTTCTTACAAATTAGCATGATAAATATTCATTTTGCTAAATTTTATATTCTGTCTAAAATATCAATAATATATTTATACAATATAGTAAATATATTAAAATAAACATGCTATTATATAAATAAAATAATACATAACATACAATTATATACAATATTAAATAAATCTAAATATATTTGGACAGAATACCTAGTTCTCATCATCACTGTTGAAAACATTTGTTCTGCTTAATATTTTTCTGGAAATTGTGTTATGTTATTTAAGGATTATTTGATGAATAGAACATTCAAAAGAATTGCATGTATTTGAAATATCATGTTTTCGTAGCATTATTGAAGTCTTTGCACACCTTTAATGCATCCTTGTTCAATCAAAATATTAAAATCTACTGTTTTTACAAATTAGCATGTTTTCTAATATATTCATACGATATAGTAAGTATATTAAACAAATTAAATATTATATAAATAATGTATACATAATACTGTAAATATACATATTTTTAGACCGAATATCCCGCTCTATTTATGGCTGAATGGCAGGAACTGTAAAGTGGCTCGTAAATCAGAGTGTTAGCATGCATGAAATTATTCACAAGCTAATACTCCGTCTCGTGGCAGTAGGGGATCACCGTGTGGGCTTCCCAAAAGCACCAGGCACTGCTGCGTTCTCCTGAAGGTGACATTGGGATCCGTCTCATTCAAGGCACACATGCTATGGACGTGTTGTACCGACCGCGGCGTCGACTGCCTCCTTCATTATTCCAGAACAACATGAGCACATGAGGTGTGAGGTGTGCTTGAATCTGACAAGTGTGTGAATGTTAAATAATTATGCTTGCTTATAAATCAAGGGATTCGACTAAAAAGAGGAAACAAATCAGAACAGACACTGGGCTTAAGGTGTTTTACTTTTATTACCAGCTACTTTAAAGAAAAAGTGTGTTCAACATGAAATAATTTCCCCTATCCAACCTTAATACACAGACATATATGAGTGAGCCATTTGTAAGGTACATTTGTCCAGAAAGTGTGTCAAAACATCTCAACCAATGGTGTACATTTGGGGTGGGGCTAATTGTTTTTCCAACCAATGGCAGCTGGGGGCGTGTCTAAAAACAGAACATTTATGCATTTCCACTTGAGTGAGCTGTGCTTCATTCATTGCTATCTATCTTTTTCCAAGCAAGTCTACTGGGTTTTAAATTATGGGAGGTCAGAAGAATAACACAACACTCTGAATTTTTATGTGACATTATAAAACATGATTATCTATGTGTTTATTGGAGGCAGGTAAATCCAACATTCACTATTCATGGTAAACTAGATTAATCCCTATTCATGGAAAACTAGATTAATTTTTGAATGTTTTTACACTTTTAAATAAATTTTTCACTGACCGAAGGTTGAAGGGTGAACAGAATAATGTCACCTTGTCATCCAGTTTTTGATTCTTACATTCATAGAGCAAACTTTTCACTGATTGTTTACAGTGTAACAGAAGTTACTTCCAAAAAAAGGTGGATTGATAATGGACTTTTCTTGCTTGTGAAATCTTTCAAAGATTTTGCTAAAGTGAACAAAACCTAAGCAGGGCTATATGTGCTTAAACAACACTTCACTTTAACGGCTGAATTTCTAATTTAAGTTTACAAAATCCATCGTTTCAATGCTTTGCTAGAGAATCCGAGATCTTTTAGAAAGGGAAGAAAGTTTAAATAAGCACTTTAAGCCGATATAACATCATGTTCTTTATCCTAGTCTAAATCTTTAGTAATTACATTTCAAAACAGCCTTTTCCAAAATCCCATAGTTCATCATTTACACAGAAGTGTTATCTTTTGAGACAGGCTGCTGATGTAATAATGTTACCCTAACTGAACTACATTCCACACAGAAACACAGTTTTATCTAACTTTATAATATTTGAGAAAGAAGTTTCAAAGTAGTTATAAAGGACCATAAATCTCAAGTGTTAATAATTTTACATTTAAAGGGAAAGTTCACCCAAAAATGAAAACTATGTCACCATTATTCACCCTTGTGTTGTTCTAATGCTGTATTCCCCATGAAAATAAAACTAATTTACTTTCACAAAGTCCCATTACTTTCACATTAACCCATTATTTAACAAATATCCTGATTAGGCCATTGGTTTCTGTGCTTGACTGCGTGTTCATTAAACTCTATAAGCTCTTAAAAAGAAAGAAGAGGATACGGCATCAGAACAATACAAGGGTGAGATCACAATTTTCATCTTTGGGTGAACTATCCCTTTAAGATAAACTCTGAGATTTCGATGTTGATCTGCTGTAAATGCAAAGTGGATGTCATAACAGTGTGTGGGTCCTATTCAACACAGTTCTTCAATTGAAAATTAGATCCGAACAGCATAATTGAAAATACTCATGTAGCACAAACCATAGAGCGTGCTGCTATGGTGCTAGCAAGGTTATTGGTTTGATTCCCAGAGAATGCTAAATGATAAAAAAGGGTCTGTCATCAATGCCATTTTTGGATAACAATGCTTGCCAGATGTGTGAATGTAAATGTAAAGCACAAAAATCATGCATTATTATTCCTTCCTCTTTAGTTAAATACTATCAATTCAAGAAACAGATAACTGCATATATCATTAAAATGGCAAGACAGTCTCTGCATTCATAAAATTCATTAAAAAAAAATCTGTATTTTTCACTATTACCTTGATGGCTTCGATCTCAGTTCAGAATTGTTGCTCTTATGCCATGAAAATAAAGAAATCCTTTTTAACTGTGCTGGTACAGGAGGATGATGGATCAGCAGCTTAAATTTCACATTTTAGCCCAAACCACTTAAAACAGATCCCAGATCAGCTATTTGCTCCATTCGGCCCTTTATTACAACAGGGCAAAGCTTCAGCATCAGTTAAAAACTGCATAAAGGGCCTTTTGTGTAATTGTGGCCTGTAAATGCTGAAAGCAGACTTAATATGTTTTAGGAACCTGTGATCTTTTTAAGTTAAAACTTTTCTAACAATACAAGTCTTTATTATCACTTTTTTCCAAAGGTTAAATAATGATAATAAAAAAACTTAGAAGACATTACATCAATTATATTTTTTAAGTATTTTTTTTCTGTAATAAGTTGTATTTACTTTCAATGTATCTGTTCAGTTTAATCGCATCACCATAATTTACATCCTCATTGTGTCTATGTCAAATATAGCTTTAATGTAGTTTTTGTTAGCTATTTTTCACAGACTAGCTTGACAGCCTGTAGCTACAGTTTCAGTGTAGCTTCCCCATCACTGTTCTTATTAAATCAACTTAAAGACTCAAATTTCTCAATAGGGAATTAAAGCGCTGACATATCTCATAAACACCCATGCTTAGGTTTAGCGTTAAGCAGCAATGAAAGGATGAATGAATGAACCACACATGCAGAAAAGCTTTTTTCTGTTTCAGCTGACTGCACCACATAATGGAAATCACTCGTTGATGAACGACCAGAAAGCAGCCAAGCAAGCCACTGTAGAATACATTGCACGCTTTGGGCCCCAGCAAAAAAGCTAACAAATAACCACATAGCAGCCAGAGGAACAACCATCTCAATTCATTACTCAGCGATAACACTCCCTTATCTGGACTAATGTGTCTGCCTTAGTCTTCAGCATTAAAGCCAGCAGTAGCATTTGTAGAAATGTTGAACAACAGGATTCAATGACAGCTCAAGGCGAATCTCTCTGCGGCAGCTGCTTTGTGATTCTCAATAACCCAGAGGAAAACTCTATGGCTCAGAGGCAGCATTTTTATAGCTCATAAGACGTTTCAGTTGTGTCTTATTATGTTGAATTGATGAAGTAAACTATACACAACTTGGGTTAAAGGAATAGTGCACCTTAAAATGAACATTTGCTGAACATTTACTCACCCTCAGGTTATGCAAGAGAAAGTGTTATTACAGAAGCGTTATAAACTCGTATTTCAAACAGAAGCAATGGTTTATAGTTAAAATGCCTTAATGATGGACTTGTTTCTTGTAAACAATTTTTGTGTGTTTCGTTTGGATTACTTATTGTGATGTGTTTTTTTTTTAATCAGCTGTTTGTACTCTCATTCTGATGGCACCCATTCAGTGCAAAGGAACCATTTGTGAGCAAGTGATGTGATGATATATTTTTCTAAATCTGTTCTGATTAGGAAACAAGCTAGTGGTTGACCGATATATCGGCCGATATTTGTAATTTTTTCAAATATCATCGTCATCAGCTGCTAAGTTTTTCTGCATGGCCAAAGTGTTTGAGGCGGGACTTTTATTTTGACAGAGAGGACGGAGAGCGTCAACAGTGCTTGAGCGAACATAGTGCTCACACTCTCTTTCTTGTTTATCGTTGTCATTAACAGTTCTGTCTAATACGGATAGAAGTCTGTCTAATAATCAGATAAAATGGTTAAACAAAGGAATTAATGTATATAAAAAGTATTATAATGATTGGTTTTATATTAGGCCTGTTAGTAATAGAAAGGCAAACATTATAATACTTTCTCATTTGCCATCAGCATTAATCAAATATACATATATAATTTAAACAAATCTTTGATGACTAATGAAAATTTAATTTCACAAACCTTGCCAACTTAGTTAAATCCAGCTGTGAGATCTTGTGAAGTGTGCGTTCCTATCCAGCATGATTGCGTGTTCTCTGCGTGATCCTCAGTCAGTCAAGTAAGTTCCTGGATCAACATTATTTTCCAAAAATATTAACCCAATCCCTACCCCTAAACCTAACCCTACCCATAATTTATTCCTAAAATCAGTGGGAAATTATAGCTGATTAACAAGAGTGTAGAAGCACCTTAACCTGATTGTAAGCCTAAAACAGATATTTATTGAAAGGTTATATCTCAATTCTGATTGGTTGATTTGATTGTTGTTCCAGGATCAACAAGGATGTTGATCCAGGAACATGTTGTACTTGGTGAAATAACACTTGCCATGGCGGTCAGTCCGTGTGAATTGAATGCTTTTAACTATAAACTTGTGATATCCAACTATACTGTGCTTTATGAATTTGCCAACTGTCATATTCATGTCATTTTCACTGTGTGCTGTATGTAAAATGAGGTTTACCCTTTCTTTATTTGAAAAATATGACTCCCAGTGCACACAAACTTCACAGAATACTGAGTCCACTGTTAGTTACAATGTTTACTTTCTTTTAATAATATATTTTATTAAATATTTATTTATTTGTGAAAAATACTCTAATTTTTAAAGTATAAGCATGTTTTTTAGACATTTATTTTTTAAATTAGACATTAATTTTTCAAATTTCTTAAATATTAATAATAATAATAAAAAAAAAAAATCATATTGTCCAGCTGCTTTCCAAGATATCGGCATCGGCTGTCAAAAAACACATATCGGTCGACCACTGAAACAAACTCATCAAGGTGAGTAAATTAGTAGCACATTTTAAAGTTAAATGTTTTTTGTTCATCAACCCAAGACCAAATTTCTTACTTTTAACTTGTCCTACCATAGTGTTTCTCAATGTTTTTGACCTCAAGATCCAAAAGTTCATGAAAATGATACAAAAAAATATATATATATGTAGCAGGGTGAAGTGTTACCGGTGTTGATTATTGGCTAGTGCCTCAATGGTTGAGCTAAGTGAGTTAAGGGATCTGTTGAAATCACAGCAAGCCCAATTAAATCAGCTCTCTAAAAGTGTGACTCGGCTCCAGATGGTGGCTGAGTGTAGTCAAGCCCCTCGTGCACGTAGTCAATCTCCACACCCACGGAATCACTCTTCTCGTGGCAATACCATAATTTGTCGACGGTGTCAGCGACCTGGCCATTTTGCCAGGGAGTGTGACGGGGAACGTGTTCCTCCTCACCCTCCATCTTCTCGTATGGTCCCTCCTGTGGCTGGAGGTGGGCAGCCTTTTGCACAGCAGTTGTCGGAAAACTAGCACCCGCCGGGCTGCAGAGTCACAGCTCGGTTGGGGTAGATGGTGGCTCAAAGATTCTTCAGGGTTCTCGTTCAGTATCATCTTTAATGTCGTCATGTCCCCATTTGGTAGTTTGCATTGGTGGGGTTCAGGTGCCCTGCCTTATAGACACTGGCTCCATGGTTTCTACAATAACGGAGAGTTGTTTCTTACAAAATTTTGAACCGTGGGGTCAGGATCGTCTTCGGTCATGCCAGTGGTTGCAACTTCGTGCTGCCAACGGGTTGGACATCCCCTACATTGGTTATATGGAGTTGGATGTCGAACTCTGTGGCAGGTTAGTGCCAGGATGCGGGGTGCTGGTTGTCCGAGATCCTCCTGGGGGCTTGTGTTCCCAGGCACTGGGAGTTCTGGGAATGAATGTTCTCAGCCGATGTTACCAGGAGCTCTTTGGGCAGCATGGCTCTTCTCTTTTTGAATCTCCCTCATTGGTTAAGGTACCCAGTATTGTAACGGAGGCATTTCAATATTGTCATAAGGTATGCTCCCAGTCTTATTCTACTCGTGCGGGGTCAGTTAGGGTACGCGGTCGTAGGGTACAACGCATCCCAGGTGGCATGTTACAACTAGTTACAGCAACTTGTTCAGAGCAGTTCTTGCATGACACTGTGCTTTTTGAGCCCCCTGAATCTGGCCTGCCAGCTGGATTGTTGGCCTCACCATCGTTGGTGCAGGTAAATCGAGGTATTGTTTCGGTGCCAGTGGTGAATGTGGGAACCACTGACATTGTGCTTTACCCACGCACTCATTTAGGAACTTTAACTAGTGTTTATGTTGTCAGTTTACCATCAGGGGTTATGGAGGTTAAAACTATCTCTGCTACCGTTAACGTGCAGGTCTCTCATGAGTTGCCTACGGTTGAAGAGCAGATAAAGGCTACTGATTTGTCTGTGTTGTCACTGGAGGATCAAGAACGTGTTCAAGCTCTGCTCTGGCAGTACCAGTCGGTGTTTTCTGTACATGAGGGGGATTTGGGGTGTACTACCCTGTTGTCGCATGAGATCCCACTGATGGATGATACCCCAGTTCGGCAGCGGTACCGTCGAATACCCCCATCGGAGTATGAGGTGGTAAAGGCCCATATCAATATGTTGTTGGAGGCTAAGGTGATACGCGAGAGTTGTAGCCCTTACGCATCCCCTATAGTTCTTGTCAAGAAAAAGGACGGTAGTCTGCGGATGTGCGTAGACTACCGTCAGTTGAATGCGAGAACTAGAAAGGATGCGTTTCCTCTTCCTCGTATTGAGGAGTCATTAGATTCACTGACAGGGGCCCGTTGGTTTTCCACCATGGATTTAGCTAGCGGATACAATCAGGTCCCTGTCAGTGAACAAGATCGGCTTAAGACTGCATTTTGTACGCCATTCGGCTTATTTGAATGGAATCGCATGCCTTTTGGCCTTTGCAACGCACCTAGTACGTTTCAGCGTTTAATGCAGCGTTTATTCGGTGATCAACAGTGTCAGTCATTGTTACTGTATCTGGATGATATTGTAATTTTTTCATCTTCAGTCAAACAACATCTGGAACGACTGCTTTCTTTCGTTCGGAAGTCACATATTTGGGTCATGTGATTTCAGCCGATGGTGTTTCCACCGACCCCCAGAAGATTGAGGCTGTGGCCCAGTGGCCACAACCTACTAGTGTGTCAGAGCTTCGCTCCTTCTTGGGCTTTGCGAGTTATTACCGCCGTTTTGTGGAGGGGTTTGCTAAATTGGCAGCCCCTCTACATCGGCTGGTTGCAGAGTTTGGTGGCACAAAGTTTCGGAAGAGAGCAGAGCCAGGTTTTGCAAGTGGCTGGACTACCCACTGTCAGAGAAGTTTTGAGAGTTTGAAGGGTAAGCTCATTTCTGCTCCGGTGCTCTGTTATGCAGATTTTTCCCTCCCTTTTATTTTGGAGGTGGACGCTAGCCTGGGTGGGTTAGGTGCAGTCCTTTCCCAGGAGCAGGGTGGCAAAGTAAGACCTGTGGCATATGCAAGCCGTGGCCTAAGACCCACAGAACGTAATATGTCAAACTATAGTTCTATGAAACTAGAGTTTCTGGCATTAAAGTGGGCCATGGCTGAGAAATTTAGAGAATATCTATTAGGCCATAAATGTGTGGTGTATACTGATAACAATCCTCTCAGCCATCTGACCTCAGCTAAATTGGGGGCTACAGAGCAGCGCTGGGCATCACAGCTTGCTTGTTTTGATTTTGAAGTTAAGTATCGGCCTGGGAGGTGTAATAAGAATGCAGACGCTTTGTCTCGTCAGAATCCACCCGTACTGGAAGTGGCAGGTAGCCTGTTCCCAGGTACAGGGGTTCCCGCTTCGGTACGTCAGGCTGTCGCTGTACCATTGGCTCCTGTTGCTTGTCAGGCCATGGTGACTGCCTTACCGGGTCATTCACTTGATCATATCGGGGGCTTACAAGAGGCTGACCCAGTAATCGGTGAGATTCTGGGGTTTTGGAGAAAGCAAGAGTTCCCTGGGCCTCTTGAGCGGCGGCAGCTTTCACAGGCTGCTCTAATTCTTCTTCGGCAGTGGGACCGCCTGGTGGAAAAGCAGGGAGTGATTTATCGTCGAATTTTTCGTCCTGATGGTGGGGATGAGATTTTGCAAGTAGTTCTACCTTCTGTACTGCAGCGTGACGTGTTGCAAGGGTTGCATCAAGAACACGGGCACCAGGGCATTGAACGCACTACTGAGTTAGTGCGTCAGCGGTGTTATTGGCCTGGTATGACAGCCAAGGTGGCACGATGGGTTCAGGAGTGTGAACGATGTCAAGTGGCCAAAGACACTGAACCGGCTGCCCGTAGTTTTATGGGACATTTGCTAGCGTCCCGGCCAAATGAAATCTTGGCCATCGATTTCACGTTGCTTGAAGCCTCTCGTTCAGGCTTGGAGAATGTTCTTGTAATGACGGATGTGTTTACGAAGTTCACTCTTGCTGTCCCTACTAGGGATCAACGGGCCGAGACTGTAGCACAAGTGCTGGTGTGGGACTGGTTCTATAAGTTTGGGGTACCTGTACGAATTCATTCTGATCAGGGCCGAAACTTTGAGTCCCTTCTGATCCAGCAATTGTGTAAGCTTTATGGGGTTGAGAAGTCTCGCACTACACCATACCACCCAGCTGGTAATGGTCAGTGTGAGCGCTTCAATAGAACATTGCATAACTTGTTGCGCACCTTACCAGTTTCAAGGAAAAGAGACTGGGTGTCATGCCTCCCTCAGGTGCTCTTTTCATATAATACCACTCCACACCAGGCCACAGGTGAGTCCCCACACTTCCTTATGTTTGGTCAGGAGCCGCGGCTCCCCATCGATTTCCTGTTGGGCAGAGTGTCTGAGCCAGTGGCAGGTGAGGTGCATGAGTGGATTATGGAGCACCAGACACGGTTACAAGTAGCCTTTGATGGGGCAAGAGATCGTTTAAAGGTAGCCGCTGATCGTCGGAAAACATCTTTTGATCTGCGGGTCCATGACGCACCACTTGAGCAAGGGCAGCTGGTTTATCTCAGGGAATGTGGAAGGCAGGGCCGACACAAGATTCAGGACTTGTGGAGCTCTGTGGTGTATAGGGTGATAGAAGCGCCTAGGGTAGGTGGCTCGGTTTATACTATTGCACCGGTGGATGACGGGGGTAAGATCAAGCGGGTTCACCGGTCATTGTTAAAGGTTCAGGTTCAAGGGAGCCCTGTTCAAATACCCCGTGTCGCTCATGTGGTTGAACCAGAACAGAGTTTACAGGATAGTTTGGATGAGGTGGACTTGTGGGTAGCCTTGCCAGAGTCATCTCAGGCAACTTGCGTTCCTGTCCCTTTTGAAGGGTCAGTTGTGTGTGAGGGAGCTGTGGCTATAAATGGGCCAGGTCCTCCTTGCGAGGTGGAAATAAGTCAAGGTTCATCACTAGACTTGTCAGTTCTGAGTCAGCCGCGAGAGGCTGAGGTTTTGCCTCGTAAGTCAAGGAGGCCAACAGCTGGCCAACATTCAAATGTTCATCATTTGCCCAGAGCAGTTGGAGAAGCTGCAGAATGCATTAGGGTGCCCTCTGGTGCAATGTCTAGTGCAGTTTTAGCTGTTTTTAGGCCATGGGATTGACTCCAGGTTTGGGATTTATCGTCGGGGCGACGATTTATAATGTGGGGGTGGAATGTAGCAGGGTGAAGTGTTACCGGTGTTGATTATTAGCTAGTGTCATGTGAAAACGTTGAGCCTATCAGCAGTCTGCTGTCACGATATAAAAAGAGGACGTTTTTGTCACTTGGGATGCGTTGTCACCCGTACCGCCCCTTTACGGAAGTTGGCACTTATGAATGGGAGAGTATCTGGAGTGCCGCCTCTGCGTTCTGCTGCTGTGTAGGCTGCCCCTGGCTTTGAGCTCGTCAATGAACAAACTACTGCATGTTATCGTTAGCGACTGTGCATAGTACCGTGTTATGAACATCTTCCGGTATGTATGAGGGCTATTTATATGGTTTGCCTCTTTCTTTTTGTTGTTTTATTAGTAATTGTTCTATTTCATGTTCGACAGATTGAGTGACAGGATCAAGGGTTTCACCTTTATATTATGAGACAAGATGCGCGTCTATTGATGTAACGCACTGCTGCCTTGCCTGGGCTGATTCCGGTCGTCTTTTTGTTGGAGTGAACTTTTTTTCTTTTTTTGGCGAGCCTGGACGATTCCTCGCCAAAGAGTGAAAGTAAAAGCGTGGCTGTTTCTCGTTTGCCCTGTGAGTGTGCGGCCGATCGTGGCCTCACTTATTTTTGTGAACTGACTGTGTACTTTTCTGTTCTCTCTTTATTTTACTTTTTTTTTTTTATTTCTGTCCTAAGGAAGGTGTATAGAGGAGGGGTTAGCCGCTGTTTAACGGGGTTCACGTTGAGTGTTGTGCTTATTGTGTGACCTTACTTCACCAGAGTGTGTGTGTGGGTATTAAGCGTGTTGTGTGTGTGTGTGAATTGAGGGTCACAGCAGGCCATCTCCCTCCCTTAAGCTTTCTTGTGTATTTGTATTATGTTGTATCCATTTTTTTTTATTTATTGAAGTGTTGTAAAGTGTTTATTTTTTTCTTTTGTTGACACGTGAATATTTAGCCCTTGATGGTAATGTATTGATGATTTTAATTTTTGTATTGAATAAAGCTGCTTCATTTTTTTTTGTACTCCCAGGCCTATGTCTCCCTGCTCACCCATTTTTCGGTAACGAACCTGTGCGCCCCCCTGTCTTGGGGCTGGCAGTTCCCGGTATATATACCGGGTGGCGTAGTTGAACGTTATATAATTGTTGTTGCTTTATACAGTTCCTTCCAGTACCTGATGCCACTGGCCACATATATATACTTACAGTACTGTAACTAATTTGAAGGATTTTAAATCCTCTTGGCACAATACTTGGACATTTCCCAAAGTCCTGTTTGAAGACCACTGGAGCTTCTCAGCCTAAACTTTCCACCAAACTTTGTACAGTCCTTCAGCTTGTTCTGACACATTATACATCCTTTATTTTAAAAGGTCGAACTCAAAATAACTTGTACTCACCTACAAGTTGACAAAATTAACTTTTACCAGACATTTTTATAATATATTTTTTAGTCTTTCTCTGCTGTGAAAATGGACCACAAATACAGCTGACTCATCTCTTGAATCTCAAAGACACTGTATAAATGCTTAATGCTTTACAACCTTCAAACTTCAAGGCTTAGTAAAACTTTTCAAACGACACAATTGTTTCAGACTTGGCTTTGCCAAACCAGCTTTCAAAGTATGCTTTGAAAACTTTCCAAAATCTTTCAACTCTGTCTCTTAGGAGACATAAAAACAATAGACACAAATGAGACCTACAGTAGAGTACTATATTGTATTGATTTTGCTTTCACCAGCCTAGGAAGGCAAAATAGTATAGTGATGGGTACTCATTTCACCAATGACGATATGATTTTTGGATCACGTATCACATGAGCCCATTTCCACTAATTGTTCCGGGGTCTCTAGATTTTGCACATTCACACTGATGACCCGGGATATGTGCATGCTTTCACACACAATCCGTAAAGATCCCATTTCCACTAATTGTTCCAGGGTCTCTAGATTTTGCACATTCACACTGATGACCCGGGATATGTGCATGCTTTCACACACAACCCGTAAAGATCCCGTAACGACATGTGACATCAGGACGTGACGTGTAATGTACGAGTCGAAAACATTAGGCACGTAATACTTTCACTGAAGCAAGCGAATGATCTCGGCGTCAGCGCGGAAAGTGAGGAACTAACTGATCTCTGCTTCATTACAGTTTGCACATATTTTTTCGTCGCAAACAGCCATCTTCCTTCAAAACAGCCGTAAAAGAGTCGCGCAATAACGCGGGTCATCACTTCGACACGGCATTAGATCTTGCTTTTGTTCACACAGCTCCGTCCCAGGTTGAATTTGGCAATGTTACTAGGTCCCCGACCCGGGTTCAATGCAGGAATCAATCCCGGGACGTGGTTGCTTTCACACAGAAGGGTCCGACGTGCAGTGTGAAAGGACTTTAAGGACCTGAAGAAGGTCCTTAGTCTGAAATATGTAGATGAAATTACCTTGAAATGAAGGTTTTCTTCCTGGAACTTAATCTTGTTGCAAATGTGTGTATGTCTTCTGCCTCTCTGGGCTAGAGACTATAGCTGCTTTGTCTCTCTAGGATGGAGACTCTGGATATTCTGCATCTCTTGTTGTCACAAGATACTGAACACAGGGTATCTTTTTCCTCACAGGCTGGAGGCTCATAAAGTTGTTGTGTCTGTTGCTGCCTCAAAAGCTGGAGACTCAGAACATGAATGTCTTGGTTACAGTCTCCCCTTCAGACTCAGAACGAGTGTATCTGCTATGGTTTCTCCCCTCATAGGACTGAGACTTAGAACTAGATTTAATTTTGTCTTAGTCTTGTGTCAGATGTAACTTACATTTTTTTATCACATTAATTCAATTTGTTCTGTTTTAAGTTTCAGTCACTTTTTAGCCGACTAAATGTCTAGTTTTAGTCAGTGGAAACGTACACATTTTTGTCATATTTTTGTCTTATTCTATAATGGTTAAAATTATATATATATATATATCTCCTGTGGCTCAATTGGTAGAGCATTACACTATCAAGCTATCAAGGTTGGGGGTTTGATTCTCCGGGAACACATGATAGGTAAAAATTGATAGCCTGAATCCACTGTAAGTTGCAAGTTGCTTTGGATGAAGCATCTGCTAAATGCATAAATTATATATATATATATATATATATATATATATATATATATATATATATATATACTGTACTATTTTTCTCAATTTTAATTGCAATGATTGTTGTCATTTGGGAAATTATTTTTTACATTTCATTGTAGAAGTTGCTCTTTCACAAGTAAGCACAAATCAATAGAATATCGACTCGTATGCATGGCTTATTTTACCTCATCTATTGTTAGTGTACAGATTTATAAAAGGATATCAATTAGAGGCTAAACAAACACCAAAGACTTAAGACATACAATCACCCTGTCTATTCTATAAAAACTGGTGTAACAAAAACCTACTCTCAAATATTATAACACAGAAATTCTTAATAGTACTTCCAATAATTCCAAATTGCATGACTGTTTCTCATTTAACAGGGAAAAGACTTATTGCTGCATGGAGGTTGCGTAAGTAGGCCTAACATTAAAATCCACAGCCACTACCTAGCTGAATTACACTTTCATTTAAGCAGAATACCTCAAATGGAGAGCGCTGAGCTCCAGATTACTTATACAGTACAATATGTTTGTTTTCAGATCACGGTGCCTCCGCGGAGAGAGCATGTGTGATTGGTTGCCAGATTGCATAATGCAAAAAGCCGGGCAGAGTACATATCTATTTAACAGACAACTCTGATTGGTGAGTGACCTTATTATCATCCCGTCATTTTCTCGTTTTCGTCAGGGGTAAAAGTCTGGCCCTCCCTTTTTCCTTGTTGTGTAACTTATTTGCATAGTCCAAACACAAAGTTAGAAAAGTGTTACTAAAATTGTAATGGATTCCTCACTTTCCAAACTACAATCACAATACTTAATACGAGCACATTAAGTCCAAACATGATAGAAAAAGATTGAACTGCCATGTATGCATTCATTTGTCCATTGAAGGCCGAGTTAGCAATTCTTTACATGAATTTGTTGGGTTTAAAGATTAGAACTGACTTGGAAATTTATGGGAGCAGAAAGCAGTGGCATTGTCTCCAGACTAGTAAGACCTATAATATTACTGTACAATATACAGGGTCACAGCAGAAGTCTAAGACAGATGCGTCAAGGTATTTCTAGTACACATTTCTCCCAGATCAAAAGACAGCTACTGAAAAACCAAACGTCCGAACAGCTATTATTTTTATTTTTTCCTGTGTGCACTTATGATTGGTGCCTTTAGAATGAAAAGCATGCTTATCAGATCACTTCTCTTTTCACACAGTCTGTGGCTTTAAGCTGGCAGAAGATTAAATGAGAACTAATGCGCGAGGTAATATCATTTTGAATGCTGTGTGATTGGTATGTCTGTCAACCTTTGCTGGGCATGGGAAAATTAAAATTCATTACTCGTGAAAGAGCCACCATGCTGAGGTAATGAGAGTGAGGATGAATTAGCTTTCATGCAAGGCTTCATTTCGGTATTAATACATGTGCGCCGGCACACACACATGCAAAACATGATCAAATGGTCTAAATGCACCAAAAAACATCCCAAATTATTGGTTGAGAACTTGCGACGTGATGAAATTACATAAAATATAATCTTGCAATTGCTACTCTTTCTACCGTATAAATATTGCAATACTAGAAAAAATGCACATGTTTTCTACAGAAACTCTCTCGTTTTTTTACCTGGCCATTTTTTTTTTCACTTAAAGTTTTTCACGATTGGTAACACACAAATCATGAAACAATTCACGATTTTCTCACAACAAAAAACACAGTCTCAAAACTAAACACCAACGTGTGCAAACGTTCAAGTCAAAATCATTTAGTTTAGTCAAAAACATGTTCTCTTCTGACTCAAACTTGGGCCTCAGATGATACACAAACCTGCCAAATACACACACTACTTCACTGCCTAGAGAGCACTAGTGAGATTAATTAAAGTTACAAAAACCTCCTTTTGGGAAATAGGAATCCTTTTGCTAGTCAATGACTGTTACAGTACATAAATATATATAGTCCTATAGATCTAACACAAATACAATTTTAACCCTTGTGCTGTGCTGAAAATCCTTTACTTAATTTGCTGTTCCTGGTTAAACATGACTGGCTCTTTATTGCTTGTACATCTCTCGTTATGCTATATTATCATCAAATCCTGAATTCAGTCGACTTGTTTTCTTTCAGTTCATTGGTTGTAGTCCTAGACCTTATTGATCGGAATGCACCTCAGTATTTGAGTGAGTAAAGCATTATTTTATGATAATTATGGCAACATTCACTGCATAAACTCAGATTAACGATCAGTTCAACTGAAAAAAAAAATTATAATAATAAATAAACGTTGAAATTGAATACAATATTTGGTAACAATAATGTACAAAATATTTATAAGCAATATTTAAAATGTTTTTATTTTATTTTTTGTGGAAAGTTGTTATATCCTGTGTGAAAAAAAAGTTTTAGTCCATTGCAAATGTGATAACATTAATAGCATTTTCATGAAAAAATCCTATCAAAATGGATCGAAATGACTAAAACACAACATGAAAAAAGCTATATATATATATATATAAAAAATTCTTATTATTATAATTTTTAAAAGGGTTCATATCACTTTTTATCCAGACTAGATACCTGTCGCTCATTAAAACAGCAGAAGCTCAATTTATTGATGCTGATGAATTTTGTTCTCCAGACAACACTAAAGAAATGAGTGAAAATGTTGTTTTTGGTCAGCTGCCTCCATCCAGATGTAAAAAGCATCCACTATCTAATAACTAAGAAATAGAGTTGAGGATGTTGAGAGACATGCATTATGCATATATTATTCATTTTGTTTATTTTAATATGAGCACAAAACATACACTCTTAAAAATAAAGGTGCTTCAAAAGGATCTTCAAGCGATGCTATAGAAGAAGCAGTTTTGGTTCCACAAAGAACCATTCAGTCAAAGGTTCTTTAAAGAACCATCTCTTTCTTACCTTTTTATATTCTGAAGAACCTTCTTTTGCCACAAAGAACCTTCTGTGAAACAGAAAGGTTCTTCAGATGTTAAAGGTTCTTTATGGAATCATTAAGACAAAAAGGTTCTTCCAAGGTATCGTGAAGCACCTTTATTTTTAAGAGTGTATCCAAAAACAAAAATGTCTTTTTTCCACCCTTTTGCTTTTCATATGTTTTGCATTCCTGAGTATCATAATGCATTTGTAAAAATCTATTTGGTATGGAAATACTGATATTTTTGACATGCAAAGTCCAAATGTTCACTGAGGAATAGAAGGAGAACATCGGAACTACAGGGACATAGACGACCAAGTTGACAACCTAATTTTTTAATCACTGAACATACAGCAACATCACATAACCTAATTTTTAATCACTGAACATACAGTAACATCACATATTTTAATTAATTGGCTGACCATGAAAGTAACCATGGCCTATTCTTTAAGATGCTTGGGGAGTAAGTCTTATAGTGTGGGCTGAAGATGAATATATTTAATTAGGACTGGAGGCCCTTTTGTTGTGGCGGTCTACAATGGGATCGAAGGGTCTAGTCATATCCCTGGAGAAGAAGAGCTGGTGTAATTTTTCAGGCCACTCTTTCACGTACAATGGCAAATTCTTAGTTAAATTGGAAAGCACATGTAGAGCAAATGCTGAGCTGACGGTTTCTCTTGGGACATTCCAGTTTTGAGTCTCCAGCTTTTTTGATGAAGACAGATGCATTAGGGGCTCATTAAAACCTTGCTGTGTCTTTTGCTTCCTACAAAGCAGCCTCATGTTCATTAACAACTCAGGAAGAGGTCTGAACAACACAGAATTACACTTATCCTGACTTCAATGGAGTTTGAAAGCTGATAGATGGAGAGGAAATGTGAGGAGATATTATGTGGTGACCCAACATAGTATCATAAGTATTTATTGCCAAATCGTCACCAAGATGTCCATAAACTTTTAACATATATATTGTATAATGAGGGCATACTCCACAGCTGGAGGACCACTATAACATTCTATAACATCAAGTCTATAAGTACATTATGTGCCATGGGATATTCATGTGTGTGTTATATAAATATGACTGATTCTAGGTATGAACTTGCATTGAAGCACTTGAAAGCAATGGATACTGGAACACAATTATGAAAAAAAACTCTTCACATATAATCTCATGGTGTCCTTCTGTTCACTGTCTTTCTCATTAGAGCTGTAGTCAAGTCCAGCTTTGTCGAGTCCAAGTCAAGTCCAAGTCCAGGACTAGTCGAGACCGAGTCAAGACCGAGTCCAAAGAGGTTCGAGTCCAAGTCAAGTCCAAGTCCAAAATTTTCGAGTCCAAGTCAAGACCGAGTCCAAATGAGAGAAAAAAGGGTCTTCTTCAAGACCACACACTTAACTACTGATAATGTTTGTGATGCGAGAGACAGCATATCTCTTATTCTAAGAAAATAATTTGACATTATTATTTGTAATGATCAAAAAGCATGTGCAAAGTAAAAACTCTGTAGGACAGGGGTCTCCAAACTACATCCTGGATGGCCAATGTCCTGAAAAGCTTAGCTCCAACTGGCCTTAAAACACCTGAAAGATTAGTGTGTCTAGTAAGAGCTTGATTAGGTTCAAGTGTGTATAATTAGGGTTAAAGCTAACAGGGGCGTTAAACAAAATCCTGGGCCCTATGCATAGGCAGTCCTGATGGGCCCCCATGCCCCCCACCCATGAAAATATCCAGGTAAAATAAAATATATTTCAGATTCATACTTTTCAAGGGCCCGCTCTTCCTTTGGCGCTGGTAATCAGTACTGGTTTTACCCCCAGTCCGACCCTGGGAGCTAAACTATGAAGGACACTGGCCCTCTAGAGTTTGGAGCTGTAAGGTCAAATTATTTGTATGTACTTTATTTTCATTTTATTTACTTAATAATGCTGCTTTTGCTGACATTATGTCTGTGGTCAAAAATGTATATGAATGATGCTTTGGCACAGTGCACAGACACACAGTAATTTTACCTATAATAATACATCATACACGTTATATTATTTGTATATATTTAAAAGGCAACGATTTAAAGCTTAGGCTACGATGTGAAACGAATGAATAAGCACAGCGCGCTCACAGATCAAACAGCCGCGCTGCGCGTCTCAGTCTCTCAAAAACCAAATCAGTTCTCTCTCAATAGTAGGCTAATAATCAGCTTCGATACGGATACATTGTCTACTTGTCCTACATGTTTGCACATTTACCTTTTGCTGGTTTGCGCGGAACACACACATCTGTTTAGTGAAGTTCATTAACATTAAGACTCGCTCAAAGTGTTCTGTTCTGCGTAATGAAAATGTGCGCATTGAATGGATTCAGTCGTGTTCAAATGATCACTAAACGTTTGTCATGACATCTCTCTGCTTGCATGATAAATATTATTTTAAAAATTAATAATTAACTGGCTGTTACATGAAAATTAAATAAGTAATGTCATAATTATAAAGTTTTTAAAATTTACATATGTAATTGTTGCATAAGGCTATACATGAATATGTGTTGATTGATAAAAAAAAAATAACTATTTAATGTGTTTTCATTTACAATAGCATGACCCACGAGTAGCCAAGTAACTCGAGCATTTTTTTCTTTAAAAAATCTACTAGCAGAAATCAGTAGTCTTGCAACCCCTATACTGTACAACAATAATTAGTATTTCATTATTGTAAAGGGTACGTTTAAGGCTATCTGGGTGTAGACGTAAATAAAACACAATCTAACAGTTAGAAATTAAATTAGAAACATCTAAACTTTTCAGGTCGCAGTAAGTGCACCGCTGGTCATGCACATCCTTTCCCGGAACAATACTGAAAGCTAAGATGGAGAAACAGATGATCATAGCCTTACAAGGATAGCCATTTTGTAAATTAATATATTAGCAGAGTTACTACAAGGGATGTTTAGTGCTGGAAATCCATTTATTCTTTGCTGAAACTTCTGCGTCATCATGAAGAGCGAGTCATGGTTGCCCAGCAACAGCAGACGCCACTGGAGCGCGAGCGTAGATTACAGAGTGCTTTGGAAAAAAGGAGAGTGGCGCGCCTAGCGTTCCCTCTCGAGGCGGTAACTCAACATTACGTCAGCTAAGACGTATATGGGAACTCTTCCCTTCTCCACTTTCACTGAAATCTTATTGGCTAACGCCAGCTGGGGACAGCTGGCCAATTGACGCGAAGCATGCAAATACTGGCGGGTAAGCGTGCAGTATAAATGCATGGGCGCGAAAATTACGTCAGAATTTGGGATTCCCTGGGATTCTCACACGGACCACACTTGCGCCCACTGTACCGAGCTGCCAGTGCGCGCCCTCAGAGCCAGAGTGGCTCGGAGGACGGCGGGAATGAGGCCCACTGCCGCCAGCGAGCCGCTGGTGGGCCCTCCCCTGCCCGAAGACGAGTTTGACGTCGGCGTGGTGGACTATAGCTTCCGCGAACTTCGTCCTCTTCGGAGCTGGCGAGGAAAACGACTCCATGTCGCTTCGACATCGAAAAAGGTTTGGGCCTCTCAGTGGGACCGCCCCGACCAAGAGGGCCCTGAGACCTCCAGGAGAAGCTCGTCAGGGTCTTCGGAAAGGTCGTCACGGAGCTGAGTCTCGCTTGCAACGTAGACTCGTGGCTCCTCCAGTCGAGCTGCTACCAGATGGCATTTAGGCATGCAAGAGCTCGTGGTGAAATCATGGGCTGCACCCCAATCGGCGCGCACCCACTCTGCTACGAAGGCCATATCACGCACGTGGACGGGACGGAAACCCTCCCCCCCCGTCTAGGAGACTGTTACCACACACCTGTGCTCGTCTCCCTCTGCTTTTGGTCCGGACCACAGTCTAGAAAGAGCGAGTGCAGCTTCTGCTCTTCATGCCAGGGCAATACTCAAGGTGTTTCAGGCAAACGGCGGCACAGTAGCGCTGACGTCATCAGGATCTGCACGCGGCAACTGATCTCGCGCTGATTGCTACTAAGCGCTCTGCTCAGCTGTTTCACGGAGCTCATGGTCTTCTTTACAGGCACCTATGGCTTACCCTAACTGTCCTGAAAGACGCGGACCGTAGGCCGCTCCTAAACGTTCCAGTTGCTCCCTCCGGCCTCTTTGGTGACGTCATGGAGCTATTCTCAGAGACGCAGAAAGCACGCCAAAGTATGAGCCATGTAATACCCCGTCGCTCACCCCAGTCTTCTTCTGCGAGATTCTTATGCACCGGGCCAGGCTCTGAAACCAGCTAAAATAACCCGCAGTGGCATCCCGCTCTGAACCGGACGCTCGTTTCTGCCGAAACCAGCAGTGGTAAGAGCCTGGAAGGTAACGTCAGGGTCAGTTGAGGATTCCGCGCCGCGAGAGACCCAGCGCGCCATACGAGCCGTCTCCCTGACGGTGAAAGAGTGAGTGAGCGGGAGGCCCCGCCCCCAAGCGCCATGTTCATATGCATCATGTCCCCCATTTCCTTCGGGCGACGATTGCTATGTCTGTTTGAATGCTGTTTGTGTGAGTTCCACAATAAAAGCAGGTATACAATCAGCGAAAGAGCTTTACTGCCTCTTACACTCATCTCTGTGTCACTCGCCCTGTCTCAGAACAGTGCAGAGCCACAACCCATGATTATACTGGCCTCGCGAGAGTGCCAACACCACATAAACACGGTGTCACCCTCAATGTTAAAATGCATCATGTCCCCCATGTTTCTTCGGGCGACGATTGCTATGTCTGTTTGAATGCTGTTTGTGTGAGTTCCACAATAAAAACAGGTATACAATCAGCGAAAGAGCTTTACTGCCTCTTACACTCATCTCTGTGTCACTTGCCCTGTCTCAGAACAGTGCAGAGCCACAACCCATGATTATACTGGCCTCGCGAGAGTGCCAACACCACAATAAACACGGTGTCACCCTCAATGTTCAGATGCATCATGTCCCCCATGTTTCTTCGGGCGACGATTGCTATGTCTGTTTGAATGCTGTTTGTGTGAGTTCCACAATAAAAGCATGTTACAATCAACAAAAGAGCTTTACTTCCTCTTACACTCATCTCTGTGTCACTCGCCCTGTCTCAAAACAGTGCAGAGCCACAACCTATTATTATAATGGCCCCGCGAAGGAGCGAGAGTGCCAACACCACAAAGACACATGCATCATGTCCCCCACATCACTATGGGTGACGATTGCTATATGTGTTTAAATGATGTTTTTGTGAGTAAAAATTTTACTAAATAAGCATATATACAAATTCTTGCACCCAACGTTGTGTCACTCGCCCTGTCTCAAACAGCGCAGAGCCACAGTCCATGATTATAATGGCCTCAAGATGGCGCAAGAGTGTCACACCATTTCGCGACGCGCCCGCCCTCCCGCCAGTGCTTCCAGCCTCGCGGGGGCGGGGCCCTGATTAAAAGAAGCCATCAGTGGCTGTAGAGGTAACGCGTCCGCCGTGTCATCTCATGGACGGTAAGAGGGCTATCCCGGGCGTTTCACCGTGGATACTGGGAATAATTCACGACGGATATTCTCTCCAATTCAAACGCAGACCTCCCCGCTTCAATGGCGTGGTCCCGTCACTGACTTTGCCCCAAAACCGTCCTGTTCTGCGACAGGAAGTTCTCAGTCTGCTCGAGAGAGAGCGATAGAGCGAAATTTCCCCTCAGATCGAGCGGAATGCGCATGTTGAATTATCTGGACGATTGGCTGATTTTAGCCCACTCAAGAGATGTGCTATCAGTCACGTGGAAACAATGCTTCGCCGTTTGGATATGCTGGGACTGCGTGTGAATATGCAGAAGAGCGTGTTTTTACGAGTCGGACTGTAACATATCTGGGAATATGTTTGGACTCGATGGCGATACAAGCCCATCTCTCTCTAGAGCATTTCATCAACTCTGCGCTGTTTCTGACTGGGCAGGTCGTTTGCACTGAGGGAATTTCAGAGGCTTCTGGGACTGATGGCGGCGGCTTCTTCAGTGTGCCATCTGGGTCTGCTACATTGCGGCCGCTACAGTTTTGGCTGTAACTCGAGTTCCGCCGAGGACGTGGTCTTCGGTCCACAAGCACTTACGGTCATTCACAGTTGCGTCAGCACTCTGAGACCGTGGAACAGCCCGGATATGTTCATCCCAGGAGTTCTTTTCTCTGCGAACGCGAGCTAGGCTGGGGAGCAGTGAGTCTGGGCCTGTGGTCGGAGTCACAGAGAAGGTGACACATAAACCGTTTGGAATAATGGAAGCGGTGTCCTAATATCCCTGCAAGCCTTTCGGTCAAAATTGGAGCGGAAACATGTACTGATTCAAACCGACAACACGTCTGTGGTCTCGTACATAAATCGCCAGGGCGGCGTGCGCTCCAGAGCTCTATTCAAACAGGCAGCAAGTTTCCTGTTGTGGGCGGACCGACACTTAATCTCCATAGGAGCGTCGCACATCCCCGGTACTTTGAACCGTGGAGTGAGCATGCTTTTGAGGAACGGGATTCCTCAAGGAGATGTTGGCTTCACCCAAGATCAGATCTAATGATTTGGGAGGGAGGAAGTGGATTTGTTTGCCACGAGCGAGAACACGTTTGCTATCTCACTCCCCCCTGCTGGGAGATGCTCTGACATCGCGCTGGCCGGAAGCCAGGCTTACACATTCCCTCCTGTGAAGATTCTGCCTGTGTTGTGCAAAATCAGGGAGGAGAAAGCATCAGTTATACTCGTGGCCCCGAACTGGCCGAATCAGCCCTGGTTCGCGGACCTGAGAGAGTTACTGATGGCTCCCCCATGGCGAATCCCCCTCAAGCAGGACCTGCTGTCTCAGGCGAATGGCACAATGTAGCACCCCAGCCCCGAGCTGTGGAACCTTCATGTGTGGCCGCTGCGGGGACCCTAATGAGCGGGACACTCTGCACTGACGAGTGCTAAACACACTTACTGAGACGCGAGCATCATCAAACATTCGCTGCTACGCGCAGAAGTGGTGAGTTTTCACAAAATGGTGCGAGAACATTTATATTGACCCCAGGACCTGTTCCGTGTCGGATGTTTTGCGCTTTCTACAGCACAGTTGGATAGCGGGAGTTTGAAACCATCCACGCTGGAGGTGTATGTGACCGCTATTGCCGCTTTCGTTCCCCGGTTACGGGTAAACGATCGGTAAGCACGCTCTGGTATTCAGTTTTCTCAGGGGAGCAAGTAGATTGTGTACTTCATGGCCGCCCTCTGTGCCGCCGTGGGATTTCGCTCTAGTTTTGAGAGCTCTATCTCTTATTACCGTTCGAGCCATTAACCTCGATTGTGGTTAAGGAGCTTCCCTGAAGACTGCCTTGCCTCTTGCTCTCGCCTCAGCGAAGTGCCTTGGAGAATTTTGTGAGTGTTTGGTGAACGATATTGCATTGGTTTCGGGCCTGGCGACTTTAATGTCACTCTCCGGCCGAGACCGGGTTTCGTTTCGAAGTCACTCAATACACCGTTTTGTTTCCCTGCCCGCCTTATCTGTTGAGCCGTCAGCCTCGCGTGACGCTGATACTCAGAGCGCCGGGACCCTGTTAGGGTTTTACGGATGTATATGAATCGCTCGGCCGCCTTTCGTCAGTCGGACCAGCTGTTCGTGTGCTTGGTGGATGTAATAAGGGACTTGCTGTTTCTAAACAGAGACTTTCTCACTGGATCGTGGACGCTATCAAATGCCAGGGGAAGGATTACCCCTCAACATCAGAGCTCATTCTGCGAGGTCAATATAAATGCTTCCTGATGGGCCTGGTCTAGAGGTATGTCTGTCCAGTATTTATGTTTTGCTGCTGGCTGGTCTTCCCAGAACACAATCGCCAGGTTTTACGTGCTGGATGTACCCTCTGTAGCGTCACATGTTTTTCGGTGAGTTAAGTTTTATTCATTAAAGCGGTTATAACCAGCTATACAGTAGTTACCATGGCTGCTAACTCTGTGTTATGGTTTAAATGGTTTATGCAGCAGTCACCGCAAACGCCGTTGACTCTGTTTAACTCTCATGCTTGAGTGCTTATTGCTTTGTGTCTGCCCTGGTTAGTGCAGATTTCGATATATTGCTTGAAGTTATGCATATTTTGTTAGGGTCGGAGCAGATGTCTCATTGGCCTAGTTCCGCCTATCAGATGCAAGCACTCTTAGCGACACGGCCATTGGCTAGAACTGTACTGCTTGTGTGAGGGTGATTGACTCCGTTCAGGGCTTATCTTCACTGCTCTCACGGCGGGATTTTATACAGTTCCCATATACGTCTTAGCTGACGTAATGTTGAGTTACCGCCTCGAGAGGGAACGTCTCCGGTTACTATCGTAACCTCGGTTCCCTGAGAGGCGGGAACGAGACATTACGTTAGCCGCCGTGGTCGCTGTTTGATCAGCTGTGCTAGCGTTCAGTCGTGATTCTGACGTAATTTCGCGCCCATGCATTTATACTGCACGCTTACCCGCCAGTATTTGCATGCTTCGCGTCAATTGGCCAGCTGTCCCCAGCTGGCGTTAGCCAATAAGATTTCAGTGAAAGTGGAGAAGGGAAGAGTTCCCATATATACGTCTTAGCTGACGTAATGTCTCGTTCCCGCCTCTCAGGGAACCGAGGTTACGATAGTAACCGGAGACGTTTTCCACACATTTTCAGTCGCGAAATCATGCAAATGTGTTTTTGTTTTGAAGGAGAATTTTTTTTTTTTTTTGTTTTTTTGCTGGACTCGGTCGAGACCAACTAGAAGACTTGGCGAGTCCAATGGCCAAGTCCGAGACAAGTCCGAGTGCAAATGCAACGAGTCCGAGACAAGTCCGAGACGACAGAAAAATGTCTCGAGTCCGGACTCGAGTCCAAGACCGGACTCGAGTACTACAGCCCTATTTCTCATTATCATAGCCTTTTGAGATTCAATTTAGAAAATCTATAGATAAATATCATAAGAGCGGAGACTGGATTACTCGTCTATGATTATTTGTAGAGTGAATCAATCCCTGTTACTGATTCGTCAAAAACATGCCTGATTCTTTGCAACTTTAGAACAGGTTCCACATGCTCAAAATGATAAAGCAATCGTGTGTTCTCTGCTCCGACATACATTGTGTCACTTGTGATCAGTGTTGTGGGTAACGCGTTACAAAGTAACGCGTTAGAGTACTCTAATTACTTTTTTCCTGAAATGTGTAACTTAACGCGTTAGTTTCGTGCGTAAGTAATCAGTAACTTCGTTATTTTTTTAAAAAAGTAATCCGTTATTTTAAGGAAAGGAAAATCCCGACTGCAGCCTGCTTTTTGTCAGACAGTATGCCTAGGTCTACTGTGCCATCTGCGGATGTACAGTATCAGCGGAGCCGAAGCTCTGTGATCGTAAAGTCAATGGCTGTGATGCGTCTGTGCCCTGCGCCTGACCCTGTGTGTGTGTTTTTTTTTTTTTCGAACTCCCGGCAAGATGGCAGAGAGGACAGCGTTTGGTTTATGGAAGTACGCACATTATTTTCAATTTGTCAACGAAAAAGAAATCGACTGTCGGACAAACGTTTCGAAAATCTGCTTCTGCTATGTTTTAATCACTACTTTGAAGAGTAAATATAAGAGGACTGTGTTACAGCGAATTTAGGCTCGTGACTGTGAGTGACACTTTAATAATAATTAGTTCGGCTATTAAGCGATTTGTCATTTGCCTGTGTGGCAGTGAAGGTTTTAATTCGGTTTGTTATCATTTTTGTTTGACAGGCAGCTGTTAATTTCTGTTAGATCATTGGCTGGCTGGTTGTTCATCATTTTTAAATGGATTTAAATCTGCAAGCCTGTTTAAGGTTGTGTTTACAAGTAAGCATACTTGTACTTTGATAACTGCATTATGTAAAGTTAAAGAAAAATCAGGAGTTATCTTGTGGTGCTCATAATATACAGTAGCCTAGGCTACCCGGGCTGGGTAACGTTAGGTGCGAATTTTGATTAATAATATGTTCTGTGATAATAAATAAATAAAACGCCATGTGGAATAGCCTATTGCTGACTGTCTTTCCTGTTATTGTTATCCTGCAGTGTTAATTTAGTCGGATGACTGACGTTATTCATTGTCGGGAGTCACGACTTCTAGGTGCATTTAAAGGGGCCGGGGGCTGTGTCTGTCATGTGTGAGCCGCTGCAAACGGCTTTTAATTTTTGGTAACGCATGAGTACTCTAACGCGTTACTTTTATGAATAGGTAACGCTGTATCATAACTGATTACTTTTAATTGATGGTAACGTTGTAACCTAACTAACTACTTTCCAAAGTAACTATACCCAACACTGCTTGTGATGCTGTGTCCTAATAATATTGGATAGACAGGATGTTATGGAAAGTGTTTGAAGGTAGACACAAATGTGCACAATTCTCCATGTTACATGAAATAGAATGAATGAATGTTTTCCTAAAAAACAGTTTTGAAAATCAACAACCACACAATTAAGGGGAAAAGTGTACAGTTTTACCAAAATTATAAAAATAGTAAGCTCTCTCTGAACTATCAAAGTTGAACTCGTTTGGTTGTTTTGTCCATGCTCACTAAAAGTGACCATCCATAGAGTAATATGAATAGTCATTTAACGGAAATACAGTTAAAAAACTAATGGAATGACTTGATGGCAGAATTTAAATTTTGGGGTGTAATGTCACTTTAAAGTATTGTTATACAGCACTGTGTTTCCACATTAGCAGACGGCATTAACATCTGAAGAAATAGCCATTAAAATGTACAAATTTTCGTCATTTTTTGTGATTATCGCTTATTCTATTCGTTGCATGGCAGAGAGAAAGTGAATTAGTGCTGACTGCATCAGGAGCTAGCGGCTAAAGAATAACCAGGAACTGCTCAAAATTCTGTTTGCTCATGCACTAATAGCCTGAAACTGGCTAGGTGGACAAATCCTGCTTCAACTACTGCTGAGCAACAATATAAGTGTGATGTGGCCCATCCAAACAAACACACAAAGACATACACACATATATACCCCTTTTAATGGAAGGGCTGTGTACTATCCTTCCCACTAAATTATCGCTATGGGGTGCAGGTGAACAGGCATAAGAACAAAGAATGGATTTCCCCTCTCTAGGTTTAAAAGCCTTGAAGTTTTTTTCTCTTCCCTTAAAGAGAGAGTGACACACCAAAATACATCGAGACCAGAGAACAGCTGGGAATGTTAATGGAAAAGCTTAAAACACTTAAAACACAGCAGTATGATATTGTAGCAACAGTCAGGCACTATTGGGATTGAACTTAAAGCTCTTTCACCTGGATCATTTGAAATATGTAAGAAAAACCAACTTGACATACAAAATGGCAGCTTGATCTCATACAACCCTTTTGAAGTCAATATGAAACCAAAATTGCCCAATTCATTTTCTTAAAACTTAAGTTATTGTGTGTGATTCATCACTGTATGTTATTCGTCAGAAGAAAAGTCTTTGGAATAGGTAAACAACTTTATTTACTTGCTCCATTTCTAAAATAACTTTTGTTGGTTAACATCACCTAGACCAAGAATGTACAATCCTTATGATAGAGGTTCAGCATTTTGATGTTGAAGTTTTAAAAAAAATGATGTTAACCAATAGCCAAAAGGTTATTTAGGCTATTTTGCAGGTACTATTAACAAATCTTTAAAATATCTTGCCACAAGATAATGCAGTAATTAAGTGCTTGTTAACGTAAAAAGGTAATGGCAATATTAATAAATAACAATACATTTGTTGAAGAACGATTGCTGTTAGATGTTCCTTGGTCAACTCTCCCTTTGACAGCCATCACATCTCTGTAACTGAGTATAGCTGAATTTGCATCACAAGCAGGCCAAATCTCCCATGTCGCTTCAAATTGCCAAATCTCACCCAAAATGTATGACTTCTGGATGCCTTTTTGCAAAAAATTTAGTATCTCAAATAATTTAAAATATTTTCTCAAAGATCCTTTTGCACAAATCACTGCTTCAGTTTGGGGTGGCATGGAGGCGATCAGTCTGTGGCACTGCTGAGGCATTATTGAATCCCATGTTGCTTTGATAGCGGCCTTCAGCTCCTCTGTATTGTTTGCCAGACGTTACTTATCTTCCTCTGCACAATACCCCATCTATTCTCTGGAAGGCTCAGGTCAGGTGAGTTGGCTGGCCAATTGAGCACAGTAATATCATAGTTAGTAAACCACTTGGAAGTGGTTTTGGCACTGTGGACAGGTGCTAAAATCCTGCTGCAAAAGGATATCAGCATCTCCATAAAGCTTGTCAGCAGATGGAAGCATAAAATGCTCCAAAATCTCCTGGCAGATGGCTGCATTGACTTTGGACTTGATAAAACACAATGGACCAACACCAGCAGACATCACGGCACCTCAAATTAACACTGACTTAGGAAACTTCACACTGGACTTTTGATGTTGTGCCTCTCCAGTCTTCCTCCAGACTCCAGACCTTAATTTCCAAATGAAAGGCTAAATTTACTTACATCTGAAAAGAGAACTTTGGACCACTGAGCAACAGTCCAGATCTTTTTCTCCTTACCCCAGGTGAAATGCTTCTGATGTTTTTTTTTTTTTTTTTTTTTTTTCTGGTTCAGGAATGTCATGCTGTCTGGTCTCTGTTTCCCTGGGTGTCCACTAGTGGTCTCATTTCCCCATAGGCACCTCACCGTAGGCACTACAATTCCCACAAAGCCTTCCTTGTCCCTGCATCACAGTAATTGCACTCCTGTTAATTGCACCAGGTGCCTTAACGTATTAGTCATTATCCTCCTTATATTTACCAGTCTTTTCCTGTTTGTCTTCATGGAGTCCTTTCCTTCTGTTACCCAGTTTTCTCGTCTTCCGAGTTCCTTGTCTTCAGAGTTCCTGTTCCCGTTCCTGTTCCCTTTCTGTTCCTTCTTTGTTTGTTTGTTTGGATTGATTTCTGGTTTTGACCCGGCTTGTTTGATTCTGATTTGGATTACCCTTAATAAACCACACTGCAATTCTGCTCCAATTTCCACCTTGCTCCTCTCTGGATTCCTGCCCTGTTGGTTCAGCCCTGGGGACTGAACATTAGGTCCTTCCTGGACTTGTGTTTTGTTGTTGTTTTGTTTTTGTTTTTGCTCCTCTTCTCTCTGTTTCCCTCTATGGACCTGGCCCTCCGTCCCTCCCCCTGATCCTCCGCCGGTCCACCTCCCTCCTGGGCTCCTTGTTTTTGTGTTTGCACTTCCTGTCTCTGTTTTCCCCATCTTACCTGATCCTCTTGTCTCTGTTTCCCCATTTTTACCTGGCCCTCCGTCCCTCGCCCTGGTCCTCCGCTGCTCCACCTCCTTCCTGGTCTCTGTGTTCCTTGGTCTCTTCTTGGTTTCGGGTGGAGCAACTGGTAGCTGCTCCATGGAGGAGGGGGTAATGTCACGCTGTCTGGTCCCTATTTCCATGGGTGGTCTCACTTCCCCATAGGCACCTCACCGTAGGCAGTACAATTCCCACAAAGCCTTGTCCCTGCATCACAGTAATTGCACTCCTGTTAATTGCACCAGGTGCCTTCACTTATTAGTCATTATCCTCCCTATATTTACCAGTCTTTTCCTGTTTGTCTTCATGGAGTCCTTTCCTTCCATTACCCAGCTTTCTCGTCTTCCGAGTTTCTCGTCTTCAGTGTTCCTGTTTCTGTTCTGTGGCGAGTGGGGCGGGGCCGAGAGGCGTGGGAACGAGGAGTGAGGCCAGGTGTAGTGATTGGAGATGAACTGCACCTGCACCCCACCGCCGGTATCGTGTCCCACGTAGGAGATGGAAGGATATAAAACTGGAGCGACTATAGTGAAGGACGAGAGAGGACCAGGCCTGGGATATTATTTTATGTTTTGCTTTTTATTTATGCGCACCAGTCGTCCGTGAGGGGCTGGTGCGCTGTTTTGTGTTTATTTTTGTCATTAAAGTTCATTTTGATTGTGCGCCGGTTCCTGCCTCCTTCTTCCTGATGAGTATGGAGTTTTAATATCGTTACATGTTCCCTTTACTGTTCCCTTTCCTGTTCCTTCTTTGTTTGGATTGATTTCTGGTTTTGACCCTGGCTTGTTTGATTCTAATTTGGATTACCCTTAATAAACCACACTGCGATTGGATCTCTAGTCTCCTATATTTCCCTGGGTCTCTCCGATTTCTGGTTTTGACCCCGGCTTGTTTGATTCTAATTTGGATAACCCTTAATAAACCACACTGCAATTGGGTCACTAGTCTCCAGTATTTCCCTGTGTCTCTGATCATCACAAGGAGTGGCTTGGTTCTAGGAATGTGACAGCTGTGGCCCTTTTCCTGAAGACATTTGAGCGTGATGACTCTTGATGTGCTGACTTCAGTCCACTCCTTGTGAAGCTCTCCCAAGTTCTTGAATATGTTTTTTTCCTTACAATTTTCTTAAGGCTGTGGTCATCCCTGTTGCTTGTGCCACTTTTCCTACAATTTTTCCTTCCAGTCATCTTTCTATGAATATATTTTGATACAGCACTCTGTGAACAGCCAGCCCTTTCAGAAATGACCTTCTGTGGCTAACCCTCCTTGTGGACGGTGTTGATGATTATCTTCTGGATAACTGTCAAGTCAGTAGTCTTTCCCATAATTGTGGTTGCGTGTTCTAAACTATGCCAAGCTGTACCCAGTATTTATACTCAAAATTAATCAAGCTAATAATAAACAAACTAGATCTGGAATATTTTAATTTTCCAAGTTACTGATTTTTTTTCCACCCAAGCTATAGGTTGTAACCATCAGTATTAAAACATACAAAAAAACCTCTTGAAATATTTCAGTTTGTGTGCAATGAATCTAGAATATGAGAAAGTTTGCTTTTTTAATTAAATGACAAAAAATAAAGACCTTCTTCATGATATTGAATGTTTTAGATGCACCTGTAAGTGAGTTTTTGAGTTTTAGAGTCAACTTTAGAGACTCATCTGGAGGAACTGTGTAGTACCATTCTGCCTATGCATTGCTTTAGTAACAAACTGATAAAAAGTTTAATGTAACTGCAATTGCTTTTTGTTATCAGTGCATCTAAGTCTATTTCCCTTTCAGGAACTTGAGCTGCATGGAAACGTTTTGAGACGCAATGTCTCATTCCCCCGGGGAATCATGGTTACATACGTAACCTAGGGACGTTTATCATACACTGTATTCTCTCAGCTACCTCTCCTGATAATTGTTAGAAACATTTCTTTGGTGGAAAATACATTTACTACAATTTTAATTCTTGATGTTGTGGCCTTAGTCCACAGGAGAACTCTCGAGGTTAAATAAACACTGCATTGGTCTGGATCTAGCATTGTTTTATGACCCAACACCAGGAATAGATATCTCAAATCTCCAGTCTACTTTGGTGCACCTCAGAAAAAAAACCTGGATTAGAATATATGAGTTACTGTAGGTATGGACCTCGATTTTCTAGTCGTAATTTGCTAACAACTTCATGTTAATGGTCTAGGTTATTAAAGACTATGAATGCTTCAAAGCTCTTTTAACGCTAAAGACTTAATTGCCTTGTTTGGCACCCAATTCTCTAGATAAATTATGAAAATCAATTATCAACACCGGCACTACAATAAAATGAAAGCCAAATGTAATTTGTATTGATTTTTAGTGTTAGCCTGCGGACGACACGGCAGACTACCTCAATCTGGAAAACGATTTAGATATCTGAATCAGTCCTTAAAAAGGTACATTTGACTCCACCGGATAGCTTGATATATGCTCTTCTCCATCATTGGATCTTCATTGGATGAATAACTGCTGTCATGATCTATACGAAATATATACAAACTCTCTTTTAAATGAAATTCACTTTGCCTCCTACTTTCTGTGGGTGGAAACGTTAATTGCTTTAAGCAAACAGCACTGAGTTTTGAGAATAAAGTGCCTTCTATAATAAGAATAATTTACAGACCTTTATTGAAAGGAGGCATGTTTGCACTGAAGGAAATCATAATAACTTTATTTAAATATGCAGCAGCATTATTACAGTGCATTTAGCACCTGGTTAAACTGTATTGTTAATGTCTTGTGAATAAGACACAGTTTTTTTAGCTAACTGAAAAATTCTAAACTGGCCATATGTTTAGAGAATTTAACCTACCCAAGACAAAACTTTTCCACCTAAGCCGTACAACGCATCAGCAATGGTGGTCATAACCTGTATGTCCAACAATGGCATCTTTCTCCTAACCATATTGGCACAAGTTTGCTGTAAACCCAGGAAGCCTGTAGAGCGGATTCAGCTCATAATGGATATTCCTAGGCCCAATTTATCAAAGGTTCCGGGTTTGCTTTATCACAGACAGAGACAATGTAAATGCATCCAAAGCTCCTATGGGAGATAAGAGGGAGCTGAACGCCACATTGTTTATTGGGAGTTGTGTTCAACATAAATCATCCAGCTGCAAAGACGGAGATGGTAACTTACCTTTCACTTTGTTTTTCGTTGCCGCCTCTGAGATCATGAAATGGAGAGGAGAGATGGAGGAACAGGGATGAATGGGAAAAAAAGAGAGAGAAACAGAGTGATTAAACAAGCCTTAAAGCAAGAAATCCTCAGCATGTACTCCTAGATGTCTTCCAATAGAAAAGTGACAGTTTGCCCCAAAAAAGAAAGCCATCATAGACACCATCAACAAATGGAAGCTGAGGCTTTCAAGCTTCTAGGCCAGAGTTGTCAAACTCAGTTCCTGGAAGGCCGGAGCCCTGCAGAGTTTAGATGCAACCCTAATTAAACACACCTGATCCAACTAATTAAGTCCTTCAGGCTTACTTTAAAACTACATGCTTTGGGTGTTGGAGCAGGGTTGGAGCAAAACTCTGCAGGTCTTCGGTCCTCCAGGAACTGAGTTTGACACTATTATTCTTGGCCGATGTAAAAGCACCATAAAGTATCTTAAAAGTAGTATATGTGACTTATCAACTTGATTCCAATTCTTACAGTAAATGATTAAAGTAGTTTTCCCCCTAAAAATGTTGACTTCTATACTAATTTTCATATAGTCATGTTTATAAGAGTTCATGAGAGAAGCAGAGTTTTTAATTTTGTGAAATGTTACTTTTGTTTCAGATCTTTTCAACAAATCTGAATGATTTGTTCATGAATCTGTCTGATCAGATTATTTCATTCAACTGATTAAGCCTCCATTGAGTCTCATTGAATAAAAAGTCAGGTTTGCTACTGCTAACAGCTCACTGGATGGGAAGAAATCAGTGATTATGGAAATTTTCTCAACATAAAGCCATAGTGCGTTTTGTAATATATGAGTTTGAGCTTTGAACCTTGAACCCAGTTGCCATTCACTGTAACTGCAGGGAAAAGGGCGACTAGAACTTTGTGTTCCACAGAGTCCTACAAACATCACAAGAAAGAATAATGAGTTTTAGGTAAAACTCTCTCATTAATGCCTAGTAAGTTAACAGATGAAATACTACTACTTGTCTTTGTTCAGAGTTTAAAGTTTGCTCATGTTTGAATGCATAAGCTTAATACTTTCATTATGCCTGACCTTCTGCTTTGCAAGCCACCTGCCATAAACATCGCCTTGATGAGGAGCGAATCGGACATATTTTATAGCATGCGCCATCTGTATAAACTTCTTTATAGACCCAGCTGGATAATAATCATATGCAACCTTTCATTGTCAATATGCATATGGAACATCCATGATGAGGTGAGACAAAGAGCTGAGATGACACTGCAACCATTTTTGTTGCACGATGGAAAATGGCAGTAAAAACTCCCATAAATGCATTTGCGGTGCTCGAGTTCAAATGTAATACATTCAAAGCGATGAATAATTTACAGGGAACACTTTATCTGACAACTTTTCTGACTTTGACAGCACATAGGGTGAAAAGTTCACAATATTTGGATGTGTGAAGTCTGAAACAGAAGATAGCACAAATATGCACTGTAAATAGATTCTGCGTAATCTGAAGAATGTTTAACAGTTGTTTAGTAAAGACAACAATGGGAAGACTGTCTAAGCGAGTCAAACTCAACTTTGCCTTTATAAAATATGCACATTTAGAATAATTTTTATTTCTCACAAGTTCCTCTTCCACATTAAAATCTGAAACAATTTAGTAAAGGTCTCCAATTAACCTCCATTTAATCTCATGTCTAGCAGAAACAATTGAGATTTTACAAGATCACATTTGTGATATTTATCTGTACACAATGATCTTAGCAACATCAGATTAAATTGAGGGCAAACATTACACTGGTTTTTGCAATAACCCTTAAGCCCCTTGAAGCCACTGAAATTATTTTCCTATTTATTAAAATATGTTATGTGACATTAGAGGGAGTGTACTTGAGTCCTCTCATGTATTTGTATGAAAGCAATTTTAAGATACTGAGTGGACATACAATACAGAGTGTCCATGATATAAAAGTGGAAAAATCATTGTTAAATACGTTCTAAGAAATTAACTAAATTAATTTACTTGTGTTCATATTGGTTTAATGTGGTTTTCAAAAGAAACTTCTAAAAAGTATCATGTTGATATGATCATGAAATTAATTCAATGCACGCAGACTGAAGTAGCTGAATGTTTTGGTTCTTTTAATTGTGAAGATTTTAGCTCACATTTGACAAAAATTAAAAAATAAATAAGAAATTCACTATCTCAACAAATTAGAATATGTTGACATGCCAATCAGCTAATCAACTCAAAACACCTGCAAAGGTTTCCTGAGTTTTCAAAATGGTCTCTCAGTTTGGTTCACTAGACTACACAAACATGGGGAAGACCCATCTGACAGTTGTCCAGAAGACAATCATTGACACCCTTCACGAGGAGGGTCAGCCACAAACATCCGTCGCCAAAGAAGCTGGCTGTTCACAGAGTGCTGTATCCAAGCATGTTAACAGAAAGTTGAGTGGAAGGAAAAAGTGTGGAAGAATAAGAAGCACAACAAACCAATAGAACGCATCATTTTGAGGATTGTCAAGCAAATTAGATTCAAGAATTTGAGTGAACTTTACGAGGAATGGACTGAGACTGGGGTCAAGGCACATAGATGTGTCAAGGAATCTATGTGTCAATGGCTACAGTTGTCATTCCTCTTGTTAAGTGACTCCTGAACCACAGACAACATAAGAGGTGTCTTACCTGGGCAAAGGAGAAGAAGAACTGGACTGTTGCCCAGTGGTCCAAAGTCCCCCTTTTAGATGAGGGCAAGTTTTGTATTTCATTTGGAAACCAAGGTCCTAGAGTCTGGAGGAAGGGTGGAGAAGCTCATAGCCCAAGTTGCTTGGAGTGAAGTGTTGATTTCCACAGTCTGTGATAATTTGGGGTGCAATGTCATCTGCTGGTTTTGGTCACTGCACACTGCAAGAAATGTTGGAGCACCTCATGCTTCTTTCTCCTGAACAGCTTTTTGAAGATATTGATTTTATTTTCCAGCAGGATTTGGCACCTGCCCACACTGCCAAAAGTGGGTTAAATGACCATGGTGTTGGCTTGACTGGCCAGCAAACTCACCAAACCTGAACCCGTAGAGAATATAAGGGGTATTGTCAAGAGGAAGATGAGAAACAAGAGACCAAACAATGCAGATGAGCTGAAGACCACTGTAAAAGAAACCTTGCCTTCCAGACCACCTCAGCAGTGTCACAAACTGATCACCTCCATGCCACGCTGAATTAAGGCAGTAAATAAAGCAAAATGAGCTCCTACCAAGTATTGAGTACATCTACAGTAAATGAACATACTTTACAGAAGGCCAACAATTCACTAAAAATATAAGCCAAAATCATCACAATTAAAAGAACCAAAGTCTTAAACTACTTCAGTCTGTGTGCATTGAATTTATTTAATACATGAGTTTCACATTTTGAGTTGAATTACTGAAATTAACTTTTCCACAACATTCTAATTTATTGAGATGCACCTGTGTGTGTGAGTGTGTGCTAAACTAGTACAAAAACAAAAATCTGTTCTAAACAAATGTTTTTATAAATAATTACCTAAATATTTACCAAAATATTGATGCTATGTGAAAATAAATTATACAATAATAATAGGCAGCACAGAATAAGAGAAGAACCATTCACATTAAGTGAAACTAATTTGTTTTACATTGTCTTATTAAGAAATAAACATAATGCATTGGGTGTTGCACTCTTCTTTTGTTGTACAGTACAATTTTAATGATACTCCATTATCATATCAGGTTTGGATCAAAAACCTTATATTGCCACCAGCTGCAAGACTCAGGCATAAAAGCCCATATTCCTCAAACTGCTGTGAATTGGCACGTCTGTCTAGAGTTTAACGAAGAAGTCAGTGTTTTTCAGACTCGTTAATCTCTCTCTCTCTTCTGTCCTAGCCAACCACCCCTGACCCCCCTGCCTACATGGAAGTTATTAATCTCTGACTCTGTGCACAGTGTCGGAATCTAATAATGTTGACAAAAGTCAGACTCCATGATAAGATTCTCCTTGCTGTAAGCGGAGAATGTTTGCCAAATCCTGAAAGGAATACCAACTAGAGAGTAACTGCTTTTAATCAAACTCTATTTGCTCGTCTTTCACTCCATTTTTTGCTTGTTTATGGGAATTAGTGCAACTGGCAAATAAAAAGAACTCCAAAAATGACATTCCAATAAAGAGGACAAATAGTACATCTTACAAAGACATATTTAGAGGCTGTATGCGAAGATTAATTATTAATACTCTGACTCTTCACTTCAATCAAAGGAACATAAATTAGCAAATTACAGTTTATTGGACTTTTGCACTCGGAAGTTGACCCATCCACATGAGGCATTACAGGGATAATGTTTTTCTCCATTGAAAATGCAGGTTTACACAGCACAGCACAATGATAAAAAATGTGCATTTGGATACATAATGGTTGCAAAATTATATTGCATTGCTTTTCACTGCAGTTTAAAAGTAAAATGCCCAGAGAGTGGCAAAATATGTTCAAACTGTTCCAAAGCCAATGTGGCAACGTTTATTATGCTGGCTGTTCATGGCTGTACATATCATGGTAGTTTGCAAATTAAATATTATGTGATGAATGCTGCTAAATGTTTAATGCTGTACCACATTTGAAGTTAACGGATCAAACACTTAACCCTATCCTAAACATGCCTGATAATATTAACAAAAACAAACATAAGATAAAGATAACACATTAATTGAAGCAACCTTCCCATTTTAGCCTCCTTCTACAATGCTTTGAGTCCTTTTGTGGAGTGTTGTGACCCACTAGACCCAGACCAGCGTGCTCTGCAATCACAAGTGCCATGTTCACTAGTACCGGGTGTGCTAAAGAGCAAGTTTACTATCGGAAAAGCCATATGGAGCTGGTTATGTGATGCAAATGTTAAAATGTATTAGTTTACAAATCATGTGCTATGGTAAAAGCGTAAAAGCACAAGAAACCATAAGAAAATTGTTGGTTGTACTGCCTGTAGTGTTCATTTCAACTGGAAGCTGAAAAGTTTTGCAGAAATGTAGGCTGATTCAGGTGTTTCCAACAAGCCTGGGTTGGATTAGTCATTCAGGCAACCGACCAACTAGTCAATTTGGAAATCTCTACTCTATCTACAATGCAAAAGTCTTAATGTTCTTAACTTTTCCTCTGAATTTTGGTGTGGAATGTGATAGATTTATTTTTCGTGTGACTCACTTGTCTATAAAAATGTATTTTATACAATGGCAATTAAATGGATTCTGCTTGTGGATGTTCCTGCCTCAGGGGTTCTCTGAGGTGGGCCTTAGTAACCACTGTATCACTTTCAGCCGCCTGTGTTCTAGGAGACTGCAATCCTTTCTCACACATTCATCCCTCTCTCTCCATTGCTTTTTCTGGCAGGATCTATTTCTGATACCTGCCTGCAGGCAATGTGAAGAGAAGGGGGAGTCAGTCCCCACGGTGATTAGTCTAACCAACCATGAGAAAGGGTTTGTCCTCCAAAGCAGAGAGAACGAGGTACTCCGGTGATCTCGCCAGGCGGCCGGGGGAATCATACCTCACATTGCCAAAGAGCAAGAGTCCCTCGGGCACTATGGCTGTGACTGACCCCACGACAAAGAGTAACCAATCCTTCTCAGGCCAGAGGAATAAAAAAAAGAGTCCATCAGACAAGCACAATAAAGCTTGTTGAGAGTGATTTGATGCCTGGAATTGGGAACCTTAGAAATATTTGTATAGTAAAGGATATACAATTGAAAAAAATTGGTGACGACGTGTAAAACTATGCATGACCCTGATAACCGGAGCCGTCCTGCATGTTTTCTATGCCTCAAAACTTTCTGCAATGTTGCAAGATTTTGAAGCTTTCCCTGGGGAAACGAACTGGTAGTGCAAGTAAAATCAGCAGTCGGCGAGTGCCCACTTTAGGAGACCTACACAGCTCTGATAAGAGGGAGAGTCTGAGGTAGGGAAGATAGAAAACACTCCATATGTTCCATTGGGGCAGTATAAATACTTGAATGAGAGCTGAAGATCTCATGTGTACAGTATGTATCAGTACATTTTTCTGTAGCAAAAACGTAGATTCGGCATGAATCATGAGTTTAATAACATGTTATTTATTTATTTATTTGTTTAATGCTTTAGACAAAGTCAAAAAGCAAATAGCAGCAATAATAATAAAATAAAATAAAACTTAAACTGTGACTGCTGCTTGCTCATTCAAAACCATGATGCTTCAATAAGAAATTTGATTTAGAAAAAAATTTACAACCCCATTTTGGAAAAGCTGGGACATTTTGTGAAATACCATCAAATCAAGAATATGTTATTTGCTCATTCTCTTTAACCTTTATTTAATGACTGAAGTACAAAGAAATAACACTGTCCCTATCAACTTTCTTTTTAATTACAATGTTTAATTGTTTGGGAATTGAGGGCACAAGTTTTGTTCAATCCCACTTGATAAAAGACTTCAGATGCTCAGCAGTCTGGGATCATCTTTGTCCGATTCTCCTTTTCATGTCTGGTCATACATTTTCAATAGGAGACAGATCTGGACTGCAGGCAGTCCAGTCTAGCACATTTACTCTGTGTCTGAGAAACCACTCTGTTTTAGCACAAGCAGAATGAGACCTGGCATTTTCTTGATCTAATAACAATGGACTTTCCAAGAAATATATCATCTTGATGACAATATATAAAGTGCCCTCCATAAGTATTGGAACAGTAAAGACAAAATTGCTTTCTTTGCTGTGGAGTCAAGACATTTGATTCAAAGATGAATATGCAACAGAACTACAGAATGTCACATTTTATTATAAGATCTATCAACACATACTTGTTTTACCAAATAAAAAGGTCAGCACTTTGAGAGTCCATCCCACTATTTGATGTGAGCATAAGTATTGGAACAGTTGAATTTAAGTCAGATGTAAAATATTAAAAGCTAATATTTAGTTGCAGATCCCTTGCATGCAATCAGAGCAGTGAGTCTGCAACCCAAAGACATAGACAGAATCTTGTTTTTTTTTCTTCTAGACTTTAATGTAGCCAATTGTAGCCTGGAGATTGATTTGGGCAATCTAAGACTTACATTTTTTTTTCCCTTGACTGAACTGGCAGGGTGTTTTGGGTCATTGCCCTGATCCAATATGAAGTGCTATCTAATGAGTTTGGTGGCATTTTCTTGAATTTTGGTAGCCAAGATGATTTTTTACCCTTCCAAATTCATTCTGCGACTCCCATCATACATTAAGTTATCATTAAAATTAAGAGGTGCTGTTCTAGAGACAGCCATGTATGCCCATGCCATGACACCACCCCCACCAAGCTTTACAGATGAGGTTGTATGCTTAGGGTCATTTGCAGTTCCCTTTTTTCTCCAGACTTTTGCTTTCAAATCATTTAGATGATTCACTAATCATTTAGTCTCATCGGTCCATCAACTCAGTTCCAAAACTCTACTGGCTCACATTTGTGAAGAATCTTGCCTTTCTATGTTTGGTGCTGATCAGAGGTTTGCATCTTGCTGTGTAGCTTCTGTAACTCTGTGTCAAATTCTCCTGCGGACTGTAGACTGACAGAGCATCACCCCAGCTTTCTGGAGGTTGTTGGTGATTTTACAGACATGTATTTTAGGATTCATTTTCACAGCTTTTATGATTTGTCTGTCATCAACTACTGTTGTTGTTCTCAGCTGATCAGGTTTTTCGTTGGTTGCTGCCGATGTTGCCGGTAGTTTCCAAACTCTTGATTTCTCCATGCCCTTTGTTTTTTCTATAGTTCTAATTGACTTTCTCGTTTCTTTTAGTATTCAACTTGCTTGCTTTTCTTTCAGAGTCGGCTTCCTCATCTTCATCCTGGTTTGTGTGTGTCATCGTCGAATGCTAGACTTAGAATGCAGAAGCAATGGAAATAACTGGTAAGACACATTCCCTGCTTTTAATATCTGAAGAATTAAGGAAACAGGACACAGCTGAACAGTTAGAAAGACCTGTGAGGCAACTGTTACAATACTTATCCTCACAACAGATAGGGAGATAAAACTTTAAAAGTGCTGATCTTCTTAGCTGGTAAAACATCTTTTTAGTGAATCACCCAATCAAAAAAAAAAAAAAAAAAGGATATTCTGTAGTTTTGTCTCATATTCATCTTTTAATCAAATTTACAGATTTCTTGAATCCACTGGAAACAGTACAGTTTTGTCTTTACTGTCCCAATACTTATGGAGGGCACTGTATCTCTGTACAATCCCAATGTATGCCTCCATGTCTTCGGTACTTTCGCAGAAATTCAGATTACCCATGCTCTTTGCTCTGCTGTACCCCATACTATGACAGACATCTGCTTTTGCATATGTAGCTGGTAAAAATCTGGATGGTCCCTTTGGTATATTCGGGACTTAGAACGCGGCATTCATTAAAAAAAAAACAAAAAAAAACAAGTTGAAATGTGCACTCTGCAAACATTTCCACTGTGTTTTTGAGATCTGGTCCAGAGAACTCAGCGGCTTCACTGAAAAGAACTGCTGTAGAGCTTTCTGCTTGAGTATCAGAGATTCAAGTTGCATTTATTGATGCAGTGGCAGACTGTGTAAAGTCACAACAGTTTTCCGAAGTACTCCTGAGCCCATATGGCTATACACATGACAATGACATCTGAGGACTCAAAGGTCATACACATTCAAGTGAGCTTTCACGCCTTGCCCTACACAGACTGAGATTTCTCTGGATTGGATTCCCTGAATCTTTTCACAATATTATGCATGTTAGTTATTGGTAGAAGACCAAAATTCTTTGTGATTTTACATTGAGAAATGTGATTTTTGATTCTTGGAATATTGCTATTTCGGACCCAGCTGACTTATCTTTGTAAAGTGCAAATATAAACAGATGATTCTTCATGTGTGTCAACTAACTAAATTGTATTTGGAAAATTTCTAATATACATAGAGTTAATGAACTGAACAAATCCCTCGCCTTAAGTGTTAGCAATAGTAGTAGCAATTCTTCCCTAGCAAGTGGTGCTAATAATAACATAACATTTCTTTCTGTATTGGTTCCTGAGGGAAAAACACATGACATTCTAGGCATGCCCACAACACCTGAAGCAGAGCAGCAGTTTTTTACTCACAACATCCTCCACTGCATGAAGTGACATTCTGCTCAATGTCACCCCATGCTGTCCTCCTCACCTGTGGCCAACGGCATGTGAATAATTCAACATCTCTGTATTATTAATGAAGAATGAGCTGTAAGTAATGGCCAAATGCCTGGGGCCATTTACAGTGACAATGCTGAACACAATTCCAGAAGCGAGGAAAAGCCCATATAAACAACTGGCTGTTTCCCTCGGGAACGTTTAATGCCATGTACATTTAGCATTTCATTCCCTGCATTATCATAGCCAGAGTTACACTTAAAGGGCAGACAGGAAAGAATGAATTGGTAAAAGGTTAAAGCTAAATTACGTTAGCTGGGCAAAATGTCTGAGGTGCATTTAAAAGACAATCATATGCTGGCATAAAACCCCACAAACATCTTTGTGTTCTCCCTATAAAAAAGGGTAATATTTTAAAGATATGGAGGGGGGGAAAGAACAGTAGTGATGAAAATAGAGAACAAATATGCTCTGCATACCTTTTATTCTTTTTTTTTATGCACAGCTGATGAACTACAAGAACATCTTGATAAATGTCAAACCAAATAACTTTTGTGGCTGTAGCATTAAAAATGGCATTTACCTACAAAGCTATGCTAGTTGCCAAAGGGCAAAAATATACTGTAGCATAAGGACACTTTACCTCAAAATAAGCCACATATTGGTGTATTCTGTGACTCTGGTCATTTTCGACCAGCAAACTGTAATAGATAATCTCATGTACATATTTTTGATAATAAGTGGCAAATGTAAAAGAAAAAAGCACCAGTCTCTGTAAACAAGCTCAAATCCAGTAATTCTTCCTCAAAAGTTTGTCCTCATTTTCATTTAGTTTTGTCCATAACAAATCACATAAAGCAATTTAATCAGATTGAAACTGATTTTTTAGCCATTTTTGTGTGCTACTAATGACATTGTGGCGAGTGGGGCGGGGCCGAGAGGCGTGGGAACGAGGAGTGAGGCCGGGTGTAGTGATTGGAGATGAGCTGCACCTGAGCCCCACCGCCAGTATCGAGTCCCACGTAGGAGATGGAAGCATATAAAACTGGAGCGACGACCGTGAAGGACGAGAGAGGACCAGGCCTGGGACGTTATTTTATGGGTTTGCTTTTAATTTATGCGCGTCAGTCGCCGTGAGGGGCTGACGCGCTGTTTTGTGTTTATTTTTGTAATTAAAGTTTCATTTTGATTGTGCGCCGGTTCCCGCCTCCTTCTTCCCGATGTATATGGAGTTTTATTATCGTTACAGACATATTTTTCTGTGGCAACCCATACTTTAGCATCCCTCAAAAAAATATGAATTTTCCATTGGCTTTTTGGATAACTGCAGAAAATAAGCTGTGCTACCAAAAAAAAAAAAGTTTATGATTCGAAAATATTTTGTCTATTAGGATAATCTTCACAAATGAGCACAGATTTTATTAATATTGAAGCTTTTATTCAATCAGCAGAAGTAAAAAGCTAAACAAAAAAATCTACACTATGCAGAGATGGGCACAAATACATCAAAACTTATTTTGTTACAAATTGCAAATACTTGCTTATCAAATGTATTTAATTGAAAGTTTTTTTCGAGTATGGCTCTGTGTGACGTTAGATGGAGTGGAATTTCCTTATATGGGTCCTAAGGCACTTCTGCCGGAAGAGCGCGCGCTCCCGTATAGCAGAGCACTGAGAGAGCACAGACATTTCACTGATCAGAGCGATTCACTGATCAGAGCGATTCACTGATCAGAGCGAGAGCGTTGCGAAATGTCACAAAAGGAGTGTGTTTTTGGTTGCCAGGGCAAGACAACCCTGCACAGATTACCAAAAGAGAAACAGCATTAAGGGACCAGTGGATGGAGTTTATTTTTACAGAGCATCAACAGAGTTGTGCAAGTGTTTGTTCCCCTGCATTTCGAAGATGCTTGTTTTACAAACAAGGCCCAGTTTGATGCCGGATTTGCACATCGTTTATTTCTTAAGGATAATGCAGTCCCAACGAAAAAGGGTCACGATCGTGTGTTGGAACCACATGCGGTGAGTAAAACTGCTTCAAATATCTCTGTGTTGTTAACTTAGCTATCGGCGCGTAAGCACATCAAGTAAACAACATGAGATGTTGTCATCAAACTGCACTTTCCACATGTACAGCTTAAAGAAAAAAAAAAAAAAAAAGACGACAAAGTGGAACTTAATCATTTTCCAAAACCGCTAAGCAAATATATACAGTTTCAGTACATACCACATAGAGACGTTGTTGCTGATGCTGTTCTTGTTAAATTTAAGCCTTGGGATCTGATTCTGGATCATAAATAAAAGGCTGAATCTGACTGTTAGCCATGGTTTGTTTTGGATGTTTTTTTCCTCACAGTAATGTCACAGCTTCCAAACGCTCTCAACGCAAAAGCCTACTCGCGCTCGTGATTCTTTAGCTCCGCCCACACTTCACGCCTCCAGTCGGTCGTGTTTTTCCGGGAAAAAATCGGTACAGACTATCTTTCTCTTATGAATATAATAAAACTAAAGACTTTTTGGAGTTATGAAGGATGCAGTACTACTCTATAGGTACTCAAGATTTACAGGATATTGAGTGAAAACGAGCATTTCCCCCCCCCCCCCAAGGATATGCTGTATTCTGTCTGTGCGAACAGGGTGCACAGAAGTATGCAGATACATATATTGACAGCCTTGAGACGAGGGTAAAAAAGATCGAGGGTCTGTCTCCGTGTGGACGGGGCCGAAGAAGTAACAGGTACTTACGGTTATGGATAGAAATGTAGCGGAGTAAAGAGTACAATCTTTGGCTCTCAAATGTACTTGAGTAAAGTCATGAGTACTCCCCAAAAATGATACTCGAGTAAAGTACAGATCCCTCAAAATTGTACTTAAGTACTGTACTCAAGTAAATGTACTCTGTTACTGTCCGGCTCTGTATATCATGTTAATATATTGCCATAGTTAAAATCCATAACATGCCAATTACATGTGATCAGATGACCAGATCCTGCCATCAGCTATACAGAAGACATATCTTGTATGTATAGGGCTTATATGTGGATATGAAGAAGCAATAGAGGAGACCTATATTTCCTGTATATGCACATATGCACCTCAATTTTGCCTATATGTGGCATATATAGGCATATATGCACATATATGCAGTATATATTATCATATATGTGCATATATGCAGCATATATGTGCATATACACTGCATATAGGTTCCATATATGCGCATATATCCACATATAGGTTCTTACCATGTGGGAAACCCTATTTTGTCCAAAGAAACAAGTAGCTAACTTTAGCTATAGGAAGCTAATGTCACTTGTCAGCAAGAAAGCAAAGTTCTAGAGCAGCACAGCCTTTTCTTCTGTCCTGTTATGTCATACAGTGATCAACAGCCAGTTTGCACTGAGCACCAAAACAGCTTCTTTATTTCTTTATTTCTTTATTTATTTTTTTCCAGTTGGAAGATAGAACTGTGGACAAATTAAAAATTACATTTCTGTTCACCCCAAACTGGAAATTCTGTCATTAATTAATTACCCTCATGTCGTTTTACACCTGTAAGACCTTCATTCCTGTTTCAAACGGAAATGAAGATTTTTTTTTTTTTTTTATTAAATCTGAGAGCTTTCTATCCCTCCAAAAGCAATAACGCAAAGCCCAGAACGGTAGGAAAGAGACTTTTAAAGTACTCAATAGCCGATTTTCCACTGTCGGCCGGTGTGAGCCAGTGCTTTAAATGGGCCAGACAGGGCTAATAGCCTCGGACCTGTAGCATTGAGGTCAAAATAGTGATGCGATTCAACTGTCGGGCCAGAAGCTTTGCTGCACTTCTCTAAAACCCGTCCTCTCAACGCTTCTCAGGAACAACGTCATGCAACCCCATCATTTCACCAACAAAGAGAAGTTATCAGAAAACGAATAAGAAAAAAGTCACTGGAACTAGTGTTTGTTTGTTTGTGTGCTTTGTTAGATATTTAAATCCAAAAGCATTAATGTTTTTCTATAATAAGTGATACAATGATCATAAATTAATTTACATTTAATTAGGAATTAAATTACCAGGATTGAAAATTAGTCACACAGAAATAAAGCGTTATGAAAGCCTGCTTATTCAGTCGACTCTGTTTCTGTTTATTTGTAATCACAATAGCCTATTTAGCTACATTTAGAAAGAATTATATAAATGATTTCTATATTTTTATAAAAGCCCCCGAAAAAAAAAAAACATTATTATATTTTTATGACATAGGCTACGTGGAGCTAAACTCTGGAGAGAAGAGTTATGACAGATAAAATATGTTACTAAATAAATCCACTATTGTGATAGAGATTAAGAAGCTAACATCTGATTTCTTCAAGCTGTCGCATTTACCATGTTTACCATGTCTTTTGGATCGCTTATAAATATTTATACCTTGTATGGTGATTATAACCCACATCGGATCAAGTTATTTCAAACACCTGCTGCTGATTGAAAGTGAGTTTTGAGATCAACTCATTTTAAAAAGTTGTTAATGAAACTCCACCTTTGTTTATAATCACTCCTCTAGCCCCAGCTGGCCCGCTTTGGCCAAAGGTTTTCATCGAGCTAAAAAACCCGGGGCATGATCAAGCACCAGAAGTAACAGTGGAAACTCGACTGGCCCTGGCACGTACTAGCATGCCCACTTTTGGTCCGTCAGTGGAAACGCGGCTATTGTGACTCCAGTGGTTTAACCTCAGTTTTGTTATGCAACATGGGTGCTTTGTTTGCACACTCACACACGCACACAAAACATAATTTACAACTTTATTTATGAAAATACTGATCTACATTGTGCATTCATTAGTTCATTGTGCGATTCACGCGATAGACGACTCGTGCGTCAACACAACACGTTAGTGTTATGTTTTACATAAATAAAGTGGTAAATCCGTTTTTTTTTTTTTAAGTTAACAAAGTACTCGCCTGGCTTCATAAATTTGTATTACTCAACGATTTATTTAATCACATGGATTATTTAATGATGTCTTTCCTACCATTCTGGACCTTAAATGTGTAAGTTGTATGGCTGACTGTAAGCTCACAGATTCCATGAAAATATCTTAATTTGTGTTCCGAAAATGAGCAAAGATCTTACAGAAGTAGAACGACACAAGAGTGAGTAATTAACACTTTTGGGAACGTTACTTTAAAAAAGTAATTAGTTATAGTTACTCACTACTTGTTCCAAAAAGGAACTGCGTTAGTAACTGAATTACTTTGTAATAAAAGTAACTCGTTACCAGGGAAAGTAACTATTTGCGTTACTGTAAAAAAAAAAAAAAAAAGTTGCTATATATCAGAGAATTTTGAAACTCTGTGTAGCTGTTTGCGAATCTCATTGTAGCTGTTGCGTGTGTGTGTTTGGCGCCGCTGGCGCTGCCGCATGTGGCTACCATCAAACACATGACTCTGCCTTAGCCAATCATAATCGCTCATCTCGTTTTTAACCCACCTGCCCACTTGCTGTGTGAGCCAGGGGTGCGTTCGGCTTGCATAGTTTATTAAATCAATTCATAGTAACGCATCGCATTTAACGTTCAGTAACGTTAACGGCGTTGTAACGACAGGAAAAGTAATTAGTTATATTACCCCGTTACTGAAAAAATAACGTCGTTACCAAACAGTTATTCCAAACACTGGTAATTTAACAGAACATTTTCATTTTTGGGTGAACTATCGCTTTAAGACCTCCTATGGATCAAACAAGATGAAATGATGATGGTCAAATGATTCACTTGCATCTAGCCAAAAACTGTGATAGGTTATAATTGACAGGTCTATTAACACAGGTGAAGAAAGAAACTGTATTATCTGAGAATAAAATTACCGACTTGATTAAGTATTTTAAGCATTTCAAATGCCAGATGTCTCTCAAAGTATTTACAGTTTTCAAAGTCACTTTGGTACATTTCTTGAATCCTCCTTAATATTTGCAAAGAAGTATGAGCATTTCTCAAAACAACTCACAAACAGCACCACACAATGGATTACCTGCAAAAGACTGTATTGTCAAAATCGCCTCTGTTACATATGTAAACCTCGTTCCCTGAAGAACGGGAATGGAGACGTCACATCGGTGACTGACGAATTGGGAATTGAGACCAATCTACTTTGAGTGTATACTAAACGAGCCAATACACATTGGAATGCGATTATTGCATCTAGCTGTCACTGATTATATCGTAATCATAAAAAGGCAGCATGTGCAAAGCAAACCAGGTTTTTGCTGAGGAGCTGAGCCGATGATGAACCGCAGCCATGGCATTACATACGTAACTGAGATGTACCCTTTCAGTCGATCACTCTCGACATCACGTTGGTGACTGACGAATTGGGATCCCCTACCAAAGCACCATGTATGCTGCCCCTTCCAGTGCCGGAATAAGACCATTCACTGTTGTCATAGCACTACCCACTCAGTGAGATCGGATAACACTGGAAAACGTACCCGTTTCACTTGAAACAGGGACATTGTGGAAGCTCCATCCTTCCCAAACGAGATTTGCAATACACATATGAACATCCATTTAGGTGCATATGGATGATTTGAGGTGATTGTAACCTTCTTGGAAATGGCAGAAGTCTGCTGGGGAAACACGGGCTCTGAGGCAATACTGTGGACTTTACACATGGGCAGAGGTGGGAGTAAGTCACATGTGCAAGTCACAAGTAAGTCTCAAGTTTTAACCTTCAAGTCTTAAGCAAGTCCAAGTCATTTTTTTTTTTTTTGTGAGAATGAAGCAAGTCAAGTCACTGCTTTTGTCAAGCAATTCAAGTCAAGTCAAAGCTTGGGTCAAGCATGTCACTGTCAAGTCATACAAATGTTTGATGATTTAACTAAATTTATATATTTAAACAACTTTAAACTACAGTAGTTATGGACTATGGGAGATTTATTTGCAACAAAACAATATTGCAATATGCTTTTCTTCTCAGAAAGTGTCCACATACAACTGTGTTGTTAATACAATAAAAATCTAAAATAAATAAATGAATGGATAAAAATTTAAAATACATAGCCTAAGATGTAAATGTAACTGAAATTATTCCAGCATAAAAGCATGAATAGTATTTAGGTCTTCCATCTTGGAAAATTTGCCAAGCTACGAAACGTGTTTTCTGTTTCTGATGCAGAAAAGCTAGTTCATTCATTCATAACCTCTAGACTGGACTATTGTAATCCACATCTAGGTGGTTGTCCTGCATCTTCAATAAACAAGCTACAGCTAGTCCAAAATGCAGTGTCTAGAGTCCTTACCAGGTCAAGAAAATATGATCATATTACCCCAATTTTACAGTCTCTGCACTGGCCACCTATTAAGTTCCGTATCAATTACGTATCATAACCCAGGTAGAGCTTTTTCCCATTTGGCTCCCAAACTCTGGAGTATCCTTCCTGATAATGTTCAGGATTCAGAGACACTCTCTCTCTTTAAATCTAGATTAAAAACACATCTCTTAATTTGTAACTGCAGTTGTATCTGATCAAATGTGCATTATTATTCTTTAGCTTGGGTTAAACTAATTAATTTTACTTCGTTTGAACAGCAGCTAAGCGAATTATGTCTCTATTTGTTTCTATGTTTTGGTAACTAGGATTTACACGAGCTCCAGTCTGGATCCAGAACACCTGAGAAGAGATGATGCTGACCCCTCAGAGGACCTCAGATGATGCCAACCCTGAATCAACAAACAGAACTAACAAATATTGCTACAGGTGGGATTGCATCATATAATAATTGCTGTTAATAATGTTCATCGTCTGGTTGACTATGTCTTGTATTAATTTTTCTGAAAATTCCTGTCATATGCACATTAACTGACAGTCACCACTTATCAGCTACTACTAAATATTGTAGAAAATAAATTTGGCTGTAAATTTGCTTTGCAATAATTTGTATAGTAAAAAAAAAAAAAAACGCTATACAAATAAACTTGAATTTAATCTCTCAAAAGCAAGTATTTATGTCAGTGAACATATCAGTGCCATCAGAATGAAAAGTCATTGTTCACAAACAAGATGCTTAGTGACGTTGTCAATTTAACATATGCACTCTTATAGTATTAACTGATGTACACTATGGCAACAGTTTGACTGACACTTACCGTGAGATGCAGAAGGCTGCATTTATTATGTATGCCATATATATATTCATTTCAAAAACACAAATTTACACATTACTGTATGGAATATTGATTGAAAGAGACTGTGTAGGATTCACGGTTACACGTTACTAATGGTCTGACAAAAAAACAATGTCATTGTGATAGAGAAAAGATAAAGAAATATGGGAACAAAGGCATAAATACAAAATTAGAAAGGCAAAGACAGGAAACACATGAACTTTGCTTTTGCTTGCAGCACTGTATGAGGAATTGTAGTGCAGTCTGTCTACACCTCCTGACCTGCCAGTCTGTCGGCCCACAGATTCTCATCTACATAGTAACGAATATCTTTACCACGTGGAATTGGAATCAAGTGAACCCTCTCACAACTTCTTGTTGTCGTGGATGTGAGGATAATGCTGGCTTCAACCTGACCTAAAGCAGAAAGCATGACTGAAATGTCACCGGCCATAGAGCTACTGATGATTTACCAGGCTAACGCGGAGGAGATATCCATTGTCAGAATGTGTAACTCTTGTGTTGTCCTCTGTTTATATATACAGTATGCTTTCCAATTGAAGGTTAATGAGATGCACCTTTGAGACATTTCAGAGAACTGGTTTATCAGTGGTTTATCTACCTTCTCTTCATTAGTGAAAGATCAGATTCACCTGCACAATTCATGGCAAATTTACAAAAAGTCCAACAGACCTTATTTCAACCATTTAGCCAAAAACAATAGAAGTTCTAGTTTAGAACCCATCCCTGCGGCATTGTATAAGCCTCAGAAAAATAAAAATAAAGAATACTTTCTCATATTTCATTCAAACTTTGACACAATTTTTAGTTGCTCGAAGCACTTCTAATATAACTTGGTACATGATTTCCCAGAGTTTGTGAAAGACTGTAGCAGCCTAAGATAGAAGTTTTAGCTAGTGCTTTCTAGTTTTGTATGCATTATGAATCAGACAGTCCGAGGAACTAGTTACGTAATAGTTATCCGGAAAACCTGAAGCTCTTTCAATAAGCAACACTTCTTATCTTATTGAGTACTGCATCAACAAATGTGTAAAAATGCAACTATTGCTCACTCAGACGACATTTAATGTCCTTAATATTATAAACACATATTCTTCAGCGTCATTTTGATTTATTTGTTCTTGTACCAACAGTACTTTAAAAGTTAATTTACCTCTGTTTGTCTTCTGACACTCGATCACAGACACACCATGGTGTCTTACTGCAAATATAAACACATTGCCACTACCTCAAACACAGCATCAATGTCACATATAAAGTAATTTAAGCAGAAAAAAAACCCCCAAGTTAATTGATTTAAATGAATATGTCTTCAGGACTGCAATATTGCAAAGCCATAAAGCTGGTAAACACTGGTCTTTAGGATCTGGCTTTAAATATAACAGCATTTTATTTGGCACGTGGTCGGAGGTTTAGAAAACGCTTGACATTAAGCTCTCTTTGCATGCTTCCTCGTGGAATATGGCATGCAGATAAGAAAGAAACGTCCTGTGAACTGCAGGTAATGGAGTATTCAACCTTCTGCAGTCCTTATCTGACACCTCCCCAGAGGAAAGAAGACCTGTCAACACTGCACCCCTGACTTATGTCTACAACACGGATGACATTGGCGGCTGTGTGTCCGTACACAAATAAACCATGTTTAGAAGTGCTGATCGGCCAAAGAGAAAAAAGCTGACTGCTTCCTCTGAGCTCTTGCCTGAACATGAAATTTGTAAAACATAAAATCAAATAAAAAATGGTCAATTTTGACTCAGAAATTATTAATACATTTCACAAATAATTACAAAGAAATTGCAACACATTCAATTAAAGTTCTCCTCATGTTCACACAGATGAGCAATAACAGGTGTAGTTCTTAATATTAACTATGAACATCTTCTGCTAACATCTGACAAGTTATGCCATCATTTTAAACAGCAGGGGAGAATGAGATAAGATGTCAGTAAATCACATCTCAACACATTTTTTTCAATGGATATGCTCTTGTAAAACTTTTCATTTGAACAACAAAAAGTTCTAGCCTAGCCTAGCTCTGTGGTAATTAGTTTAATTTAACTTTATTATCTTGTGTGTGTGTGAAATGCCTCGGTATGCAGCAGGTACATGGGGTCTCTTGGTGAGTTCAATTGAATGGTGTTTTAGTAACAAGTTTCGGGAGGAGCGCGTCAGATACTTAGCCTAATCAACATCGGGGACCACAATCAAGTAATCAATACCATACTATAAATACCGCTGACTTACCTCTATTCATTAATGGTTTATCAGCATCCCTCCTCCACTTCATCTCTTCACTTAGAGTTAACTTTATAAATAGACGGGGAGGGGGGTACTCTAGGTTCGGGCCATTCCTGAGCTTGGAGCCCTTCCCAAATACACATACCATTCCTCAGCTAATCATATGTTAGCGTGAACTCGTGAATCTCCTTTCATGTTCTGAGCCGTCTCATGTCATTGTGTGTGAGTTTGTGTGCACTGAATGCATAAAAACTAAACATGCAACATGTAAAGAAAAACTAAATATGTAAAAATTTAGCAGAACAAATGGACAATCCCACCCCACACACACATTTTGCCTGAAATTATTCTCCTGAAAAAAATCTCCTTTTCTGTTCCGCTGTTTAAATTACAGCATGCAAGGTTGGGACGATTTGTAAATAATGACAGATTTTTCATTTCAACTATTTTCAACTATTCCTTTAGCCTCTTTCCACACGCCCCCATAACGCAGTCATAACAAACTTGCCTAGCTCTTCATTAATTTGTTTTTAGCACACAGAAAAATCCAGCAAAGCGCTGAATGACCCATATGCTGTAGGTACATGGGGTCACTTGGCCCGTAGAATGGTGAGTTCAATCCATCTCTTTTCATGTTTCGAGCCATCTTATGTCATTGTGACCTTCTCAAAGTCAGTGCCCTAGATCGGTTTTCATCCGTGTAAGCTGTGACCTTTCCAGCTTGGAGGCTTTTAGCCTTACCTGCTGCACCACACAGCTCCACCACCTGCTCCAACAGCACAGCCTGACGGAGAGCTAATGCTTCAGAGATCAACCAATCTCATTCACATCCTCAATGCCAGCCGATGGCTTTTGTGTATTCAACCTTCTAAAATTCAACTTCAAGAAACGGGAAGGATGTTATGACACCTCATGACATGATATGATGATATGATGGCGCATACAGCTATGCAATATCACTCGCGTTTTTAGAAGCTCTTGGTTTTGCTCTTTTTGCTTAAATGGAAAAAAAAAGCAGAAGGAGAAGGATGGATGGATGGACAGACAGATAAAGAGATAGAACAACAGATAAGAATGATAGATAAAAATATATGATAAATAAGTAATACAAATGAGAGTTAGACATTTAGATAGACAGAGATAGAACGTTAGATAGCTATGAATGATTTTGAGTGAATGATTTAGCTATATTATGCCACACACAAATGTTTGAAGCACATAACCCGATTGATTTGATTACAGCAGCACAGCAGGGAAACCAATCAGTCGGGCAGTGCTGTGTTATCATTAAGGACGGAAGTGGATTCGTTTCGACACAAGTCCAGAAATACTGCAATTAGCATAGAGAACAATTATAGCATAATAGATTCAATTACTGGTAATGGCTGCCATATCTCTGCAAGACATCTAATAAAAACAGTGATGCAATATTACGGAGAATGAAACAATGAGGACTTTTATTTGGAGCACTGTTAGTGACGCTCTCTATGAATTTGCTCTGTCTGTTTAAAAAATAAACTATTTTCCGTTTTTTTTTTCTAAAAATTTGTGCTTACATCAATTAGATCAAAACATAATAATGTCTCCTTTTGGAGCTCGATCTTTAAAAAAGGGCTAGATATGCAATTACTCACATATTGTTGTGAAAAGGGTCAATGATACTCAGTGTATCAGTCAGTGTATAAATAATATTAAATCAGTCTAAAAATTAATAAAAAAAGTTAACTTTATTTGAATGCATGTGAGGATTCAGATGTTTATCTTTATTTTAAATCACATTTTCAAACATTTCACAACTCAAAATCTTTTTTCATTGATTGATTGATTGATTCACTTCATTACTTTTAAAAGTATTTTTATACACAACAATAGTAGCATTATTTTTTATTATTATTGTTAATTATTATTATTATCATTATTATTATTATTATTATTATTATTATTATTATTATTATTATTACTATTATTATTTAATCTTAGGTCAATTCCACCACTTTGACTTGCCTTTGTCTGTCACTGTATAAATGATTTTTTTTTTTTCATGAATAGATCCATAAACAAAAAAACAAGAGTTATTTCAATCACCCCAAAAACAACATTAAAAGCACCCAAAAGAATTGTAAAGTTTCTGTGACACATATGTTTTGTTCATTATAATATTGTATCCCCAGCCTTTTATTTTAATCAAAAAAAGAAAAGAAAAAGAAATTGCTATTTTGACCAACAAAGATGTTGCTTCAAGCCGAAGCCACATAACACGACTTCAAGTGCCAACAGCAGATTCCAGACATGATCTCAGTGCTCCATCGCTCACTTTGGATGTACACGAGCGGTTATGCTTTGATACAGCGTCGGCCATAAATCTCTCGTTTCATTTTCCTTAGAGAGACAAAAATCAGAAAAATGGTCAAAATACACATAGGTCAGTTTTCGTGAAACAGATTAAACCCAGTTCTAGAGCAAACGGCAAATTTATTGTAGAAACACTATTGACAGTGCAATTTAATCCAGGACTAAGATGAATCTGTGTCTGGGAAACCAGCCCTCAGAAGTTCATGCACTGATGTGGCCATGTAGAGAAGACCGGCTCTTTCCCGGTGGGGTTTCTAGACAAACAATTTCTTATGTCATGCTTCAGTGAATACACATCTAATATGTACTCCTGGCATACACTGCTGGCTGCAAACACATAGAAAGGCAACCAGTGTTGATTCCACTGAGACAGAGGTATTGGGGGTGGTGCAAGTCCAAATTCAAGCACTTTTTCCAGGTAGTTTTCTGATTTTTCGTTCTTTTTCTTTTGCAGGGGTGATTTATTTTGAGTGCAAAAAGAACAGAGGCTATGTATAGGAGCAGTTTGAAGCCCGCTCTTACATAAATGTCCTGTAGGGATAAAAGTCCTACACTAAACTGCAGTTTCTTGTGCTGCTGTGAACTGAAAGCCGTGCTGTGTTATTTCCCAAACTGTCGTTTTCTGGGGTCTGTCAAGAAAAATTTAAGTGCACTGATCATTAATCTTGTGTGAGTGAGTAAATCAGTGTATTTTTTGTAGTAGTGTTCAGTATGAAACACAACCCTAAATCTGCACTGTAAAGGACAGATTTGCATTTAATATATGGCACAGGTGAAGGACACCAAGAGATCTGATTGGTGCTTTAAAGTGATAGTTCACCCAAAAAAGAAAGTTGTTCCAAACCTGTGTGTTGAACACAAAGGGTATTTTGAAGAATGTTGGTAAGCAAACACTTGGACCCATTGACTTATTTCAGAAAATATTTCAGAAGTCAATGGATACCAGAGCATTCTTCAAAATATCTTCCTTTGTGTTTAGCAGAACAAAAATTAATTCATTCAGTTTTGGAGTAAATGATGACAGATTTTTTGTTTTTTAGGTGAACTGTTCCATTCAGTCTATTATTGTAATACTCTACTAATGTGTCATGTCATGAGTGGCTTTAAATGACAAATCTACAGTTCCCAATTTACGCTCAAACATCTAAATCAACCTATATCTCATCCTGACCAAGGAGGCCTGTGGTACCTGGAGAAAGCTGTCTTTTAGCATTCCCATTGTTCTCAGTGGCGGGAGCTGGAAGTATGCAGCATGATTGCTGCCGTCTTTGCAATGGCACTCAGGCTTGGATACTGACTGCCAATGAATTATTGTCTATGAAATATTAGATCAGGGAATTTCCCTAGATTTGGAGTTGGTGAAAAAGTAGCAAACTTTAACATAACTTTAAAATGAGTACTTATTACAGTAATAATACACTTTAAAATAATAGATGTCAGTGCAAATTGGATACAATGTTTTGTAAACTTACACGTTAATTGCAATTAAATTAAAATGTATTATAGTTCACATTTATAATCAATTGAATTAGCTGCTAATAAAATTGTATATAAATGTTATTTATGGGCCCACTTACATTTAACTTGGTTACCATATTTTTATTTCATACTTACTTATATTGTCTGTAATTAAAGGTTAAAATTAAATAGCATGCATTTAGTAAACTAAAAAATAAATAAATAATAAAAAATAGTTGTCATTTCTAGAGAAATGTTTTCTTTAGAACACTTGTCTGTATTTACATATATTTGTAATTACACACTTGTAATAAAGTTGCAATGTAGTAAATTTAAAATATATTTAATTTAAATGTAATTATGAATAACAGACAGTTAAAATTATAATAAAGTACTTTACATGTCTGAAATCAAAATAAGCATACTTTAAAGCATGGCAAAAGATTATTAAAACATAATGATTTAATATGTACATTCAAGCAAAACTTTAAATTTGACATGATTACAAAGTGCACTTTTATAAAAAGTAATGAAAGTGTACTCTCTTTAAGTACACTTGCAGTAAGGGAACTTTAATTTAATTAATATTATAATCTGCATGTGTATTATTATTATTGTTGTTGTTGCTTTTTTATTATGGTTTAAGTACTCTACAAATGCTCATTCAATAAGCATATTTAATTAATTAATTAATTTTGTGTCACATCAAAGTACTGCAAAAGCTAAGAGCTTAGAGCTTAGAGCTTAGCACGGTTCGTCCTGCCAGGTGGAGGCAGTATTAGGGCAACTGCATCGCAACCGATCACTCCACTGGGGGGAGCCCCGTATACACCCTAGCTGCCCCACCATGGAGGATGGTGAGGGAGGAGGAACCAGCAGATTGCTTTCTGGCAGCAAAAGGTGCCGTCCATGATCTGGTGAGCTCCTCATGCACCTCCGGGAAGGAAGGCACTGAGGCGATGTGCTGAGCCACCCCAAAAAACCAATCGTCCAACCTCGAGGGCTCGGGACACGGTGGAGATTTCCACCCGGGCCTTCCCTCTTGGAGGCCCGGGAAAGCATAGCCAACATCTCCAGAATCTATTCAGGCCTTGCCTCCACCCTGGAGGGCAGAAGTGCAACCAAATCTTCCTGTCCAGAGGGCTCTCCCTCCTGTTCAACATCTGGTCATCGGGAGGAGAACCTAAGGATACCACTGGTACACTCTTTGAAGAGGGCCCAGTTTGTTCCTTTGGCAGCTGAACTGGCATGTGACATGTGAGGCAGTGATCATGACCGGCAACAGGTAATGACCGCATCCAGAAATGCACAGGTGAAATGCCATCTTTTAAAAGGCGATCTGTGGTCTTCACAAAGACATACCTGTGTAAGATCTTTTAGAGAAATAGGCTCTTTCAGGGAAATGCTCTTTTAGGTGCTGAGTTGCACAGGGGAAATGTCCGAATGCAGCACGACAGGGGGTAAAGTAGCCAGAATTGCACAATCCACTCAAAACAGGAACAACCAACGCTGATGCACCATCCGCCAACACAAGAAGCTCCCTAGAGCGTACTGAACTTTTCACACACAAAACAGTTTAGTAGGATCAGAACGATGTTATTGCTCGGCTCCAAAGCTGCAGCTGGTATGCGCTGCACCTGCTGCCTTTTTATGCTCACGCTGTGATAAGCTGCAGCTGGATGCAATAATCACATGCACATTGCACATTGGCCCATTTAGTTTACACTCAAAGTAGATTGGTCTCTCTAAGCAAGATCCCAATTTGTCGGTCACCAACGTGACGCCAAGAGTAACCGACTGAAAGGGAACCACTGACACCAAACCTGAAAAAAGAAAGCCATACAGGTTTGAAACAAAATGAATGTGACTAAACAGTGACAACATTTTAATATTTGTGCAATTTAACTAGCCATTTAACATGGAATAGATGTGGTTAATCACTTGACACTTCATTATGTTGTGCCTGGTTATTTATTTATTTATTTAATCATTTATTTATTTATATGTATATAGTTTTTTTTTTTTTCAGAGGTCAGCAATGACTAGCTCCATTCCTCCAATTAGCATGCCAGATGACAACAAGGTGAAAAGGTGAGATCAGCTTTTCTAAAGTCGTTTTTTTTTTAAATTCAATGCTCTCCATTGCTCACAGGTCTCCGGAGATCACGGAAGTCTTAGCTGGCTAATCTGGAAGCTCAAACATTAAACACTGACAAAGACAAAAAAGGAAACTCACCAAGACAATACTGAAATTGAAAGAGCAAGAGTTCAAGAAACTCATCAGGTTTAACTCAAATAAGGTCAATCCAAAAATGACACCAGCCTCTACTTTCATTTGGTTTGTGGACTGCAAGAACCATGCGGACGGTGGCTTCAAGTAAGTCTCAAGGTAACCTATTTTAATGGTCAAACCCCACTGAGTACAACATGATCTGTCTGCAAGTTCAATAGCCGAACTTTAGAGCACTTTTTTTGGCCCACTTTAGTAGAACCTAAGTAAATTAACATGTTTACAGAATTACTTCTATAGTCTTAGAGATATGGTTAAAGTGAACTGCTGAATGTTCTGACAGAATGAATGTTCTGGCAGTTAAGGTAAAGTAAAATTCACGTTAATGCCATTTCTATTGAAACTTTCATGTCATGTATTTAAATAAGTTGATTAAGTTGCAATTTACTTGAATATCACACTTAGTTAAAATTATAATCCACAGTTAATTACATTTAGAATTTATTCATTACGAAAAAGTAATGAAAGTGTACTCTCTGTAAGCACGCTTTAGTGACCTTTTATTTCATTAATGTTATATTATCTTCATTATAATAAGTCAATTTTTTATATTCTTTGAAGATCTGAACTCCACTATATTTTTACTACTAGCATACTTCATTTTCACAAAGAGTGATTCTTACCCTAAGTACTAAAATATACATTTACTGTCATGCTTCTAATCCAGAATGACTTTCATTTATTAATTAAAGTTAAAATCAAGTACTTAAAATGTGGTTTAGTATGTTAGTCAACACATCAAAGTAAGTGCATTAAAACATAATCACTTTAACATATACCTTTAATATGACATGATTACAAAGTGCATGTTTAAAAATATGCTTACAGTAAGTGTGTTATGAAATATTCTCATTTGGCGCACAAGCAGCAATAACCGAGGCAGTGGCGTGTACAAGGGAGGGGTGACGGGGGCGGGGGTCTCGAGGCCCTGCCTCTTTGAGGTCCGTTGCTAAAGTGCCCTTGCGGTGCGGTCTGCGATTTCCGCCGAGGGTCAGCTACAGTTCTAGTGCCGCCGAATCAATATACTGCGACATACATTAACATCAGTATTAACTCAGCGGGAGAGTTACTCTCACGGGACACTGCACTTATTCACAAAATATATATATTTTTTGCATCTGCTTTAAAGCCTTACTGGTTATTTAAATGTTTAATTTGTGTAATTTTCTGACGTGCAGTTTTTCTGAGTAAACTCAAAACGTAGCACAAAACGAATAAGCTGTCAAACTGATTACTGAAATAAGTTATGTTTTGGGCTAATACTCTCAAAACACAAAAGGTTTTTGTATAGACTCAGTTAGATATGTCTAAAATGAAAGTAAACACCTGAAAGAAACCGAAAACTGTTTGTATATTAGATGCCCGCAGGTCTTGAAGGAGCAGCAGGCTACATGCTGCTGACTGGAATTAAAGGGATAGTTCACCCTAATTTCTGTCATTGTTTATTCACTCACATGTTGTTCCAAACCTATATTAACTTCTTTCTTGTGCTGAACAAAAAATAAGATATTTTAAAGAATCTGTGCAACTAAACATTTGCTGGTTCACATTGACTTTGATCGTTGGAGGGGTTACTATGGATGTCACTGTGGACCAGCAATTGTTTGGTTTGCCACCTTCTTCAAAACAGTTTATTTTTACCAGAAGAAGGAAACTCATTCTGAAACTCACAACTTTTGAGTGAGTACATGAAGGTATACAAAAATAAAACACTATTTAAATTTTTGGGTGAATTATTCCTTTAATATTAATAAAACACAATAAAAAAAATCACTCAATACTCTTGAAACCCATAATAGAAAAGAAACGTTAATACAGTTGCTTTAATAGGACTTTTTTTTTTTTTTTTTTTGGTGCTCCTGTTAAATACATCTATTTTACCTGAAAATAAAACACTTTATTTTATTTGCATAATATCTGTATTTGTAATGTCTATCTTTGTTCTCATTTTTTAATAATAAAGATGAAATAATGACAAAGATTTTAATCTTCACCCATGCACTTTAGGCTAAATATGTGCCATACTTTTTCATATTTTGTTTCCTTAAAAGGCTTTATAATAGGGAAATTAGTTTGCCCGTGATGCTCAAACAGCTTGCAAAAACCAACATGACAAGGAATCATGATAAAATCATGATTTATATTTAAAAATAGATATTTTTATGATATTGCCCACCCCTAGACGAGGGGGAACAAACCCATACAGACTCCAAACCCCTGCCCCGGTTTGCGATTGTGCCCTCGTAATGCCATCTCTCCCCTGCCCCTCTGGAGGTCTGTTCACGCCACTGACCGAGGTGAGTCTCAAGGTCACACGTTTAATGGTCAAACCCCACTGTCTGCAAGTGAGCCAACAAACACAGCATCTGAAAACAACCGTTATTATTTGGCCCTGTGCGAGGAGGATTGGTCCTGCTGACATCAGGCGGCCCATGGGCTCAGAATCATAGCAACCACTTAACTGGGCCCTGGGAATCCAAGGCAACTGCACGCCTCGCTAACACCCCTGTTGACAGGGCGATTCCCAATAACTCAATTTCCGGCCCAGTAATTTATTCCCAGTCCCTGGTGGCTCCTCTGTTCAAAACAGCCGATATATCGCCCAAACAAGGAGTGACAACTTTTCGTTTACATAGGTCTCTTTATTTGCTGTTGTGAATATTTCTTTACGTCCTTTGGGGTAATTTGTGCAAAATTACCACGGGTTCTTATAAGAAGCGGGATCTCAAGTGCTTGTTTAGCTCGCATGTAGTCCAGAGAGAGCTAAATTCAAGCTCCGTTGCCTCCAAACAAAAAGATTTGTCTTTGTAATGTTTCTCACGCATTCTTATGGGTTATAACAGATTTTTCTCAGCTCTGAGGCAGTTGTCTCTGATCCTTCCCATTGCGGTCATCAATTACAATCCGGCGTTAAATTATGGAGTGACGGCAAGGCTGCGCTTATGCCACAATTTGATATATAGGAATGGGGCAGAGATTCAAGGTCAATAAAAAGCCCAGCGCTGTTACAATCCGAGCAGCTCACATAAGATGCATGTTGACAGCTAACAATTACAATCGCCATACTACCAATGTGAAGTGTCAAGCTGCGTCAGTCAGTTTGTGACGGATACAAGCCTTCACGTTTTTTTTTTTTTCATATGCTCCGAATAAAATAAAGGCCAGTTAAGAAGTGGATTGTCACATTATTGTCTGAGCGCACAGTGATGTAGTATCATACATATCAGTGAAGTCATTTATCTTTTACAAATGTGTCAAAACCATAGCATAGCAGTTCACATTCTGAGCAATGCTTCTCTCAACCCCCCCCCCATATATATATATAAACGTTAGAAAAAGTACAGTAATAATAATAAAAAACTTTTTTTTATTGTGTTGCTGTTGAATACAGCACCTGCTCAAAGCACTTCAACTTTATTTACTTTTATGAAACTTTGATAAAACATTACTTTTAAACTGATAAACAAACCCAAATAAAGAGCTAAAAGCCTTTGTGTAATGAGGTTAATATTAAGGTTAATATCAGTCATTATTTTTTTTTTAAACCATCTTTTGATATAAACATATTGGATTCTGTACTTTTACCAAACACAATGGAATATTTTAAAATGAAAAAAAAAAATAATAATAATAATACAAGAACATCAAATAATTAATTGATTTCTAATATATTAATTCATCACTAACCCATTGTTGATGTTTGTTTTGTACCCCCCCCCCCAAATGAAGTGACTTTCTGAAACATTTAGCCAGATTTTTATTAAATTTTTTATTACAGAAAGAAAAAAAGATAGATAGGATGGATAAACAAACAAACAAAAAGCTTGGATGTTTCTGATTAAATAATAACATTTGTTTATGAAAAACATTCACGTCATGTACTTATGTTGTGATAATAGTCACCATGAAATCAAATGTGTATTATTTTTATTTATTTATTTATAGAGAATATAGAATCTGTTTCACTCAGATAAACATTGAACTACAGGAAGAAAAGAAACTTTAATTTCCAACTGATAGAAACATAAAAACTGTATAACAGAACTGACCCAACCGCCAATGGCCAACAGTGTGTTTTTTTTTCTTTCAAGTGCATCTTGAAAACTTGACTGTTTGCATTTGCACTGAAATTTAAAAGCGCTACCACGGTGTGCCTTGACCTTCCCATCATCCCTTAACCAGAAAACCGTTGCAGTTGTCACCATTCGAGTCTTTCACCAACCCTCCTTGACTGTGCGGGTGCCCTGAGGGAGAAATGGGCTCACCAAACCCTCTCTGAATGAGAAGAGGCTGTTTTTAATGGCTCTGAGCGCTTAGCATGGCAGCAGATGGGAGTCCAGTTGGCACAGCTCTCATTATTGGAGCTTGAAGCCATCCTCCGTCCCACCGCCACCTGTCCGGCAGGTCTAATGCCACCCCAGCACCTGGCCAAACCATTACATGTTATGATCAGGGTTCAAGATGGGCGGCATCACAACTTCTTGCTTCATTTGTCTGATCACTGAAGAGAGAAAAGCACTAATGGAGGCATATGCAGTCACCTAACTCAAAAGTGATGTTTCTCAGCCAGCGAGACTTCTTAGAGAATCTTTGCCAGAGTTTGTCTTTGTTGCATCATTTTCCACTTTTTTTTCTGGCTTGTAATGTCAAGCGCGGATCCTCAAAGACCCAAATATGTCTAAAACACAGATGGGGATAAAAATGGACAGCTCAAGCTGTGATCTTTCTCTAAACATCAGACTGAGCACATAAATCATGTCTAGCAGTGATTTGATGCCCTGTGACTGGACATCATATCAGCAGACGCTGGAGTTTGATCATTGGGTTTCGTAAAAGCTGATTCCAGCGGTTTCTTCCAAACTCCCAGACTCTCAAATGAGGCACTTTTAAAAAGCTGACAATGCCCATCCAGCGTAATTACCTCCTCATTTAGATCACTAAACAGTCCTGGAAAGAAGCCAGACTTTCTCTCTGTCACTTAAATATACGGCACTTCTTGTCTATTCTAAAGCGCACTTTTGCTTGTGACGCTTTAGAGCTGTTCGCCATGTTTCAATGCTAAAGATGGCTAAATAAAGACGACATCATGACATCTATTTTTTAAAAGTGTTGTCTTTATTTGCAAAAGGATCAAAAACAGGCTGCTTTATCTAAAAATGCATTAACCCTCTCAAGGCAGGCGTTGCAGATTTGCAACAGTAAAGTAACTAAAAACCTTATTACTCCAGATACATATTTTATGAATCTGGAGTACAAAAACATTACTATAGGTTACTCAATTTACTAAGTTACTAAAACTTAATTTGAGCCTGAGAGGGTTAATAATGAAATCAGTATAGACACTTCTTCACTTCAAAAGTGTGGTTAATGTGCCTTATATTTTTGATTTATGAAATAGAAAGAAACTGCGATAAAACATGTCATGAAATATTAATGAAGACATAAAAAGTCTCATTAAAACGGCTGAAATAATTGTATAATATTTAAAATCACTCATATGACCTATGTTTTGGCAAATGAAATAAAAACAAACAAACAATACAATACTCAACACATGTTTGCGGTCTGTAATTTTTTTGTAATGTTTTCGGAAGTCTCGCCAAAGCTGCGTAAATTTGGTAAAATATACAGTAAAACTATAATAATGTGAAATATTATTACAATTTAATAATGTTTCACAACATTACATTTCATATATATATATTTTTTTATTATTTAATAAATATTATTATTGTTATTAATATTATTCCTGTAATGGTAAATCTGATTCTTTATGTGTATTTGAACTGCGAGGCTTCAGTGTCACATGATCCTTCAGAAATCATTCGAATGATTTATTCTTCTTATTAATAATAATATTAAGAATGGCTAATTATTATTAATATTCAAAACAGTTGTGCTGCTTCATATTTTGGGGGAAACCATGATACCTATTTTTCAGAATTCTTTGATGAATAGAAAGTTCAGAAGAACCGCATTTATTTGAAATATAAATCTTTTGAAACATTATAAATGCCTTTACTGTCAAGTTAACGCATCCTTATGGAATAAAAGTATTAATTTCTTTAAAATAATAATAATAATAATTACTGAGCCTAGACATTTGAATAAAATAAAATAAAATAAAATAAAACATGGATTCTCAAAATATATTTACCTTTAATAATTTCCATGACACTGAATTTTATTTAAATTTAAAGAATAGTTTTGGGTATATGTAACAGAAGTTTGATTGTCATCAAGAGCTCGGAAATCATGATCTATACCTTTAAGCTCATTTTTGCTCAGGTCCACACAACCAGAAGTGAGTTCTTTTTTTTTTTTCTGGGTGTCTCCAGGGATTAGTTAGATTAGATTATTAGTCACTTTACTGTATACTTGATCCATTCGTTGTAGTTGAGGACAAAGTGAAAATAATACATTGGGCATTTATCCAATAAACAAAATCAACACAAAACAAATTGAGATGAATGTTGCAATTTCTTTCTCAGCCCCTTAGGCTTGAAAGTTGCTTTACTTAATTAGATATTTAACATATGCCACTTGCAAATATACCCAAGACGCACAATGTATCTTCACGTATAACACGGACTGAATTCAGATGGGTTTGAGCAAATAAGTTCAGCCAAAAGCTTCTTTGAGCTGAAAATATATCTTGTAAAGTGCAAACCTTAACATTCAGGTTATAACAGAAGGGCTGTGTGATGCAACGACTGCGACAGTGGTGCAAACCCGCTTCATCCATCATAAGTAATCTGCCACTTTTTGCCAGATTTTGGGTGATATCCGGCACCGAGAACAAACAGCTCATCTGTCACAGAGACTCTGCCCCAGCAAGCCACCTCTCATCCTCACAGAAGACTCTGAGAGCGGCCGCAACACTACCAAAATATCAGTACAATATCAACATCAGCCGACAGTCATATAGTGCAGGAATGAAATGAACGGAGTGCTGTCAGATGACAATAGAAATATAAGGATCTGCCAGCATTCAGATGACCTGAACTGTGTCTGCCACTGAAATACTTACAAATAAAAAAAAAACATGGCACATGCAGCTGGGCCGTCTGATGGCATGGTAGGTACGCACTCTTTTAAGGATCTGAAAAGTAATTTTAAAAAGATACATTCAAAAATCAATCAATATAATTAATAACTGTGATGTACTTGCTCATGATATTTAAGATAGCTCTCACATATATCTAGAAGTATTATAGTACCTTTTCCTTTATTATTATTACATTTATATTTATTATTATTATTATTATTATTATTATTATTAATTATTATTATTAATTATTATTATTATTTATTTGAGTGGAAGTTACAGCACCTGTGCATTATGCTTTTTCTAAGTTAACTACTCCTTGGAGAATCTTTAAGATGTATGGCGTAAAAAAAAAAAAAAAAAAATCTAATATAAAATATAATATTGTTTATATATATATATATATATATATATATATATATATATATATATATATATATATATATATATACTACTGCCCGAAGAAGCTGCATAACAAATATTTTAATATATTCCAGCAGACAAAATAACAACTTATGTGCACAAATTATTCTGTTTGAATTGTTAATATACCCAAGGTTTTTAATATCGTGTTTTGGACCCTCAAGCAACAGTGTTTTGTTTCTAACTGTAATGTGAAGCGTTTTTTTTTTCCCACTGATGATAGATGTATCATTCATTTCATTGACATGATGTTATGTTTTGGCTTGTGTCCATTAAGTTTTTTATTTTTGTATTTATTTTGTAATTGTTTTAATGGACTTGTTCATACCCTGTTATAAGATGCTTGTCTGTCATCTTATATCAGTAGAACCAGAAGGGCGTAAGTGACATTTTGGGTGAAATGGAGATAGACATATATTATTAAGAAAATATATTATCCAGCTCATTTTGTCACAAACAGCATTCAGTGTCAGTGAGGTGTAGATAGCAGGTAGTACCAGTAACTGGCATCCGAATGTTATATCATATAGGCACTCATTACTGCTTAGCCAAAAGAGAGGGAATACAGAGAAGAGTATTATTATTATTATTATTATTATTATTATTATTATTATTATTATTATTATTATTATTAATTAGTTAACTAATCATGCTATTTCTTTATTACAAACCCTAGTAAAATTTTAATATACTGTACTGAAAATACATTTATTTCTTATAGTTTCAAATCTATTAACATTTCATTTACTGACATATCACTCCGTACATTATATATATATATATATATATATATATATATATATATATATATATATATATATATATAATATAATTATACTTTTATTTGTGGTACTACTTGTGACCCATGCACATTTCTCAATATTAAGCCTAAAACGTATTTTAATGTCACTATTGATGAGGATTGTATGATCTTTGAATTGTCAGGGATACGCGGGACTCAGATGCAGGTAACAGAGTTTATTAGCCCACACTGGGCAAACAGGGAAAAAAACAGAAGAATGGCTACTCCTCAGAGTAGAGCAAAAGAAATCTCTCAGCGGGGACCAGTCCAAGCGTCTTCTGTGACGCAACGTCAGGTCTCATCCACCAGAGCGTCGTTGGGGGACGCAGCGTCAAGTCACACCAAAATCCCTGAAGGAAAGGACAGAGTGCAGAGAGGAGCTGGGGGTCAGGTCTCAGAAGATCCAAAAGAGAGGTGAGGCAGGGACCGGAGGCAGAACCAGTCTAGACTGACAAGAGCAGTACCCGGGGAAAGAATACAAATCCAAAAACACGACAAGGCAGGACTTAGGCAGACAGGTTGAAACAATCACACTCGAAGCACAAAACAATCACAACGGTCTGACAAAAGACAGAGCACGAGAGGAACTAAAATAGAGGAGAGCTAATGAGGAAGGAGTGGCTACAGGTGTGACGGAACACAGGGAATTAAGGGGTAACGAGTGGGAGGGGGAAGAAACACTGACAGCAGAACACATGAGCTGTCAAAACAAAACCCATGTGTTCTGAGACTAGACACACAGACAACAAGGCAAAAATATAGCAACACAGACCTAAGTCATGACAGTACCCCCCCCTCCAGCTGCGCCACCAGGCGCAACCCGGAGGGTCTCACCTCGTCGCCGGCGGAAGTCCTCAATCAGAGTCTGGTCCAGAATATCCCGAGCCGGAATCCAACTCCTCTCCTCAGGACCGTAGCCCTCCCAGTCCACTAGATACTGGAAACCCCGACCACGACGTCTAGCATCCAAAAGCTTTCTCACAGTGTAAACAGGAGTACCATCCACTAGACGAAGGGGGGGAGGGGGTATGGGGGAAGAGACAATGGGATTAAGGGGGGATCTAAACACAGGCTTAACCCTGGACACGTGAAAGACAGGGTGAACCCGACCAAGCGTGGGAGGAAGCTTGAGCCGCACTGCCACCGGACTCAGGACCTTGGTGATGCGACATGGCCCAATAAACCTGGGTGCCAACTTACGAGAAGGCTCCCGGATGGGCAGGTCTTTGGTGGAAAGCCATACCTTCTGTCCGCAAACGTACTGGGGAGCCGGAGTCCGGTGACGGTCAGCCGCCAATTTGATCCGTCTGGAAGCCCGGGCCAAGGCCTCCTCAGCCCTCCTCCAGGTGCGCCGACACCTACGGACAAAGGCCAAGGCAGACGGGACCGCAGCTTCGGGTTCCTGTGCAGGGAAAAGGGGTGGTTGATAGCCAACAGAACATTGAAAAGGAGACATACCCGTAGACGCCACCGGGAGGGAATTGTGGGCATATTCAACCCACGACAACTGCTGACTCCAGGAGCTCGGACTCTGTGATGCTAGGCAGCGGAGAGCACGCTCAAGATCCTGGTTGGCTCGCTCGGCCTGCCCATTGGTCTGGGGGTGGAAACCTGAAGACAGACTCGTAGAGGCCCCGATCTGTCTACAGAACTCTCTCCAAAACCGGGAGACGAATTGTGGTCCTCTGTCGGAGACCACATCAACCGGAAGACCATGGATCCGGAAGACGTGGTCCACGACCACCTGAGCTGTCTCCTTGGCGGAGGGGAGTTTGGGCAAGGGGATAAAATGGGCCGCCTTGGAGAAGCGGTCCACCACCGTCAGAATAACAGTGTTACCCCTCGACGGGGGAAGGCCAGTGACGAAATCAAGGGCCAGATGTGCCCATGGACGAGAGGGAATGGGTAGGGGCTGTAACAGACCAACAGGAGACTGGTTAGAAGTCTTATTCTGAGCACAAACTGAGCAAGCCAACACAAACTGCCTGACATCTTGGGCCATGGATGGCCACCAAAATCGCTGACGGATGGCAGCCAGCGATCTCCGAACCCCTGGATGACAAGCAACTCTGGACTCATGACCCCACCGAAGGACCTCAGGACGCAGCGCAGCCGGTACAAACAACCGACCCCCCGGACACCCCCCTGGGACCTCCCCCTCCCGCACGGCCTCTCTTACCCGTCGTTCGACATCCCAAGAAAGGGACCCCACCACCACCTCTCTGGAGAGAATGGTACTGGGGCTCACCTCCTCACCGGGATTCTCGAACAAACGAGAAAGGGCATCAGGTTTAACATTCTTTGATCCTGGCCGATACGAGAGGGAGAAATTAAACCGCCCAAAAAAAAGTGCCCAGCGGGCCTGGCGGGCATTCAACCTCTTGGCCGAACGGATATACTCCAAATTCCTGTGATCCGTCCAGACCAAGAAGGGCAACGCTGCGCCCTCCAACCAGTGGCGCCACTCCCCCAGGGCCAGCCTGACTGCCAGCAGCTCCCTGTTACCTATGTCATAGTTTCGCTCGGCTGGGCTCAGACGGTGAGAAAAGAAGGCGCAAGGATGCACCTTCCCATCCTTGGGGGACCGCTGGGACAGGACCGCGCCTACCCCGACATCAGAAGCATCCACCTCAACAATGAATTGCCGTTCCGGATCTGGGAGACAAAGAACAGGAGCAGAGATGAAACGGGACTTGAGAGCACCAAAGGCCTCCTGAGCTTGTACATTCCATTTGAACGATACCTTAGGAGAGGTGAGTGCAGTTAAGGGTGCAGCAACCAGGCTAAAGTTCCTGATAAATCGCCTATAGAAGTTGGCGAACCCCAAGAACCGCTGCAACGCCTTCCGTGAGTCAGGGGTTGGCCACTCGGCCACGGCCCTTACCTTAGCGGAATCAGCCTTGATCCCCTCCGTCGAGATAATATGCCCCAGGAACGAAACCGACTTGGCATGGAACACGCACTTCTCCGCCTTGACGTACAGCTGGTTCTCCAGCAGCCGTTGTAGCACCTGACGGACATGTTGAGTGTGGACCTGCAATGAGGGAGAGAAGATGAGAATATCATCAAGGTACACAAAGACAAATCTGTTCACCATGTCTCTCAACACATCGTTCACCAGGGCCTGGAAGACAGCTGGGGCATTAGTAAGCCCAAAGGGTAGGACCCGGTATTCAAAGTGTCCCGTCGGGGTGTTAAATGCTGTCTTCCACTCATCCCCCTCACGTATACGGATCAAGTGGTAGGCATTACGGAGGTCTAGCTTGGTAAAGACCTTGGCTCCCTGTAACAACTCAAAGGCTGATGACATCAAAGGCAGAGGATACCGGTTTTTTACAGTGATGTCATTGAGGCCACGGTAGTCAATGCAGGGTCGCAGGGAGCCATCCTTCTTCTTAACAAAGAAGAACCCAGCCCCAGCAGGTGAGGAAGAGGGCCGGATGAGGCCGGCATTTAAGGAGTCCTGAATATACTTGTCCATGGCCTCTCTCTCAGGACTAGACAGGGAATACAAACGACCCTTGGGCGGAGAAGTGCCTGGGAGGAGGTTGATGGCACAGTCATACGGCCGATGAGGAGGCAGGGATGTGGCCCGGGACTTGCTGAAGACCTGACAAAGATCACGGTACCCCTCCGGGACCCCGGCAAGATCACCCTCCTCAACCTGAAAAACAGGAGACACAGAGCCAGGAGACAAAGCAGAACCAAGACAAGACGCAAGACATGACTGACTCCAAGAGAACACAGAATTGCCGGACCAATCCACATGAGGGTTGTGCTGCACCAGCCACGGGTGCCCAAGGACAACAGGAGCACCCGGGGAATCTAGGAGGTACAACTCAATTACCTCACAGTGATTGCCGGACACAGTCAAACTTACAGGGGTAGTGGAATGGGTGATGGAAGAGATGAGGAGACCATTTAGGGAGCGAACAGAAATAGGAGAAGGAAGAGGAATAGTAGGAATACCCCACCGTGCTGCAACAGAGGCATCCAGGAAGTTGCCCTCAGCACCAGAGTCAACAAGTGCAGAACAGGAATGAAAGGAGTCCTTGTGCTGAATCGAGACCTTTAACATGGTACGAGAGATGGGGGAGTCGACATGAGGAGTAGCACCCACCAGGATCCCCCGGACTACTGATGGGCTCTGGCTTTTAACGGGCACTGGATAGCTCGATGGCCCGGCTTCCCGCAGTACAGACACAGGCCCCGAGTCAGACGATCCTGCTTCTCTTTAGGGGTGAGGCGAAGACGCCCCACTTGCATAGGCTCAGGGTCTGTTGACGGTGACAAGGAGGTGGAAGCACTACTAGGAACGCCCTCCACCAGCATCCAGGGGGACTGAGCACCACGCCGCTGATGTCTACGCTGAAGGCGCCCCTCCACACGGAGGGCCAGATCCACAAGGATGTCAAGACTCTGCGGTAGATCTTGAGTGGCGATCTCATCCTGGATGTCATCATCCAAACCTTCCCGAAACCTTGCACGCAGCGCTGCCTCATTCCAGTCACAGGAGGCTGCCAGAGTTCTGAACTGGATGGAGTAATCGGTGACTGATTGCCTGCCCTGGCTCAACCGCGCTAACTGGGCAGCTGCCTCATCGCCCTGAGCAGAGCGGTCAAACAGTTTGATCATCTCTGCCCTGAAGTCCTGGAAAGTGGCACAGAATGGAGCACGGGCATCCCACACAGCTGTTGCCCAGTCCCGGGCCTTTCCTTTCAAGAGGGTGATCACGAATGCGACTTGGGACTCCTCAGTAACATAGCGCCGAGGCTGGAGGGCGAAGACCAGAGAACATTGGGACAGAAAGGCACGGCAGGAGTTAGGGTCCCCATCATAAGGCGGTGGACAATTGGCATGGGGTTCAGGCTCAGAACGAGTAGCCGATCTGCTGGCCAAGGCTTCAAGCTGGAGCCTCTGAATTTGGAGATTGAGGTCCGCTACCTGGGCTGTGAGGCCCTCAACCTCCCTAGTGGTGGTGGTCAACTGGCTGGAATGCTGTCCCAGAAGAATGCCTTGTTGACTGACTGCGACTCTTACTTGGTCTGCACCTGCTGAATCCATCGTGGTCAGACCGTTCTGTCAGGGATACGCGGGACTCAGATGCAGGTAACAGAGTTTATTAGCCCACACTGGGCAAACAGGGAAAAAAACAGAAGAATGGCTACTCCTCAGAGTAGAGCAAAAGAAATCTCTCAGCGGGGACCAGTCCAAGCGTCTTCTGTGACGCAACGTCAGGTCTCATCCACCAGAGCGTCGTTGGGGGACGCAGCGTCAAGTCACACCAAAATCCCTGAAGGAAAGGACAGAGTGCAGAGAGGAGCTGGGGGTCAGGTCTCAGAAGATCCAAAAGAGAGGTGAGGCAGGGACCGGAGGCAGAACCAGTCTAGACTGACAAGAGCAGTACCCGGGGAAAGAATACAAATCCAAAAACACGACAAGGCAGGACTTAGGCAGACAGGTTGAAACAATCACACTCGAAGCACAAAACAATCACAACGGTCTGACAAAAGACAGAGCACGAGAGGAACTAAAATAGAGGAGAGCTAATGAGGAAGGAGTGGCTACAGGTGTGACGGAACACAGGGAATTAAGGGGTAACGAGTGGGAGGGGGAAGAAACACTGACAGCAGAACACATGAGCTGTCAAAACAAAACCCATGTGTTCTGAGACTAGACACACAGACAACAAGGCAAAAATATAGCAACACAGACCTAAGTCATGACATGAATAATATTTAAATGCAGATATTTAAAGTGTACCTAAATTGTATTTATTGTGTACATACATGTTTTAACATTGTACTTATATATATATATATATAAACTACATGTAATTACATCTGTATTTAATTTCTGTTATTACATTTATAATTACACTGTTGACCCATACTTTACACCTTAACCCACCCTTAAACTTACCCATACCTCCAACCCTCTCCCTAACCAAAATGCAGAAATGTTAATCCATGCATTTATGACTTCAAGGTTAGATTATTGTAATGCTTTATTGGGTGGTTGTTCTGCACGCTTAGTAAACAAACTACAGCTAGTCCAAAATGTAGCAGCTAGAGTTCTTACTAGAACCAGGAAGTATGACCATATTAGCCCGGTCCTGTCAACACTGCACTGGCTCCCTATCAAACATATAGATTTTAAAATATTGCTTATTGTGGCGAGTGGGGCGGGGCCGAGAGGCGTGGGAACGAGGAGTGAGGCCAGGTGTAGTGATTGGAGATGAGCTACACCTGCGCCCCACCGCTAGTATCGAGTCCCACGTAGGAGATGGAAGGATATAAAACTGGAGTGACGACCGTGAAGGACGAGAGAGGACCAGGCCTGGGACATTATTTTATGTGTTTGCTTTTATTTGTGCGCGTCAGTCGCCGTGAGGGGCTGACGCGCTGTTTTGTATTTACTTTGAATATTAAAGTGTTTTTGATTGTGCGCCGGTTCCCGCCTCCTTCTTCCCGATGAATATGGAGATTTGTTTATCATTACAGTTCTATTTTTGACTGTTTTGGCGACGATGTTTTCTTCTCCTGTGGCGCGGCATATGTATGGTCCATAATAAGAATGCAATCCAGACTTTTAAACTTGCCGGTGCAGTTTCAAGCGCCTCTCACTGCTCTGCACCTGCGTTTCTGGCTCTGACCGAAAACGCGCTGTGGAAACGCGTTGGCTTAGTACTTTTTGTCCCTCTCTGCTATTATAGTTTTGCAAGATGGCGGAACTACATGGAAGCCTCCGTCAACCTACCCGTCCCATGTATATAAAGATAATAAATTCTTCATTTACAAGGATTAGTTTAAACATTGGCATAGGTATTTGTACACCATTGAGGGCATATTTATGAATAAAAATATTGATTTTAGATAATAAAATACATAAAAAGTTACTTATTGTCCCTTTAAGTAGTTTTTTAAACCAGTACTTTTACACTTTTACTTGAGTAAAAAGCTTGAGTTGATACTTCAACTTCTACAAAAGTCTTTTTAAACCCTAGTATCTATACTTCTACTTGAGTAATGAATGCCAGTACTTTTGACACCACTGTATAATATAAACAGTGGACAAATATCAATAGGATCAATACAATAATGATTATGTATGTGTGTACTTCAGATGATGGACTGTAATTTTTATATTTTTTAATAAATGCAATTTGCTTATTCATTGTCATACATGTAAATTGAGTATTACTGAAATGTACGGTCATAATTCACAAACCATAATGGCCACTGAATCAGTGTGGATTCTGATTGTTTGGGCCTTCGCTGGGAAGAAAATGCCGAGATTGAACCTCTAAACTATAAGTGAATGCTGATGTACTGCGCTGACCACCGAACAGCACATTCATATGACTGTAATCTGTCATCCATCTTGAGAGGTGAAGTTCTTCCTACATCGCTTCGGTTCTATTCCTGTCCTCCTGTATTCATGTATTTACCACCTACATCTATCAGCATTACCAGGTTGACTTCCAGTGAGCGACTGTGTGCGAGAGAAGAGAGCGAGTGGGAGCCAGGGACTTGTCTGCATTTGTTTATGATCAGTCAAACTAATAGGTCTCCTTGGGCATGCTGTTAACAATGGACTTATTTCCCCAAGTTCGATCATGAATTCACTGCTTTTCTCTCCCCTGTCAAGAGGAAATATGACTCTTTCTGCACTTGATTCCACCAGTGAATTCACATCAGCAGCTTTGGCCTGTTGCTGGCATCTTAACCCCGGCCTTTTTTTCTCGCCAAACCAGTGTCTTTTTCACTCGTCTCGACGCACACTCCTAAACATGTAATTTCTGGCTGTCCGAACTGATGGCCGTGGCAGCCTGCACCCCTCAAGATTAACAATCATCAGATGTGCTCATGATCCATGCAGAAGGAAGAACAGCTGCCTGTGTCAGATCCTCTGTCCTCTCCATTCGGCTCTTCCATTTATTTATTCACATCTTCTGTTCATATTAAAGCTCAGAGTTAACTGCCCAGAAATACCCAGAAAGCTACTTTGATACTGTTGATGCAAAAAAATAATTTTGGAATGACTAAAATTCTTTCTTTCTTTCTTCCTTCCTTTGATTGAAATAAAGTTTTTGATTGATTTCTTTCTTTGATGCAAAAAATTAATTTTGGAATTACTAAAATTCTTTCTTTATTTCTTTCTCTTTCTTTCTTCCTTTCTCTTTCATGCTTTCTTTCTTTCTTTCTCTTTCTCTTTCTCTTTCTTCCTTTCTCTTTCATACTTTCTTTCTCTTTCTTTCTTTCTTTCTTTCTATTTCATTCTTTCTTTCTTTTTCTCTTTCTCTTTCTTTCTTTCTTTCTTTCTTTCTTTCTTTCTTTCTTTCTTTCTTTGATTGAAATAAAGTTTTTGATTGATTTCTTTGAATGCAAAAAAATATTTTGGAATTACTAAAATTCTTTCTTTCTCTTTCTTTCTTTCTTTCTTTCTTTGTCTTTCTTCCTTTCTCTTTCATTCTTTCTTTCTTTTTTCTCTTTCTCTTTCTTCCTTTCTCTTTCATTTTTTCTTTCTTTCTCTTTCTTTCTTTCTTTCTTTCTATTTCATTCTTTCTTTCTTTCTATTTCATTCTTTCTTTTCTTCCTTTCACTCTTTCTTTCTTTCTTTGAAAGAACGTTTTTGATTGATTTCTTTCTTTGATGCAAAATATTAATTTTGGAATTACTAAAATTATTTTCTTTCTCTTTCTCTTTCTCTTTCTCTTTCTCTTTCTCTTTCTCTTTCTCTTTCTTTCTGTCTGTCTTTCTTTCTTTCTCTCTTTCTCTCTCTTTCTCTCTTTCTCTTTCTTTATTTCTCCTTCTGTCTCTCTTTCTCTCTTTCTTTCTTTCTAACCAATGACTAGCATGCATGTTACTAGCATACTGGCTGTTTATTAGTACATATAAAGCACATATTAATGCCTTATTCTGCATGACCATATTTCATATTTTACATCCCTTGATCCAACCTCATACCAAAACTGAACAACTACCTGACCAATTATCAATAAGCAGGAAATTATGAGATATTGAGGCAAAATTCACAGTTAAGTTTCTTAATAATATGAGCTGGACCATAAAATAAAGATTGGTCACACTTTATTTTAGGGTCCAATTCTCACTATTGACTAACCATTAACTATGACTTTTGCCTCATTTAACTCCTTATTTGCTGCTTATTAAAAGTTTATAAGGTAGTTGTTAAATTTAGGGTATTGGTTAGGATTATATGCATTATATGTACTTTATAAGCACTAAGAAACAGCCAATATGTTAATAATAGACATGCTAATAAGCAACTAATTATTAGTGTGAATTGGACCCTATACTAAAGTGTTACCCTATCACTAACTATTACGATTACAAATGACTAACATCACAGGGAGGATAGCAGTTATAAACCAAAAGTGCTGCAAAGAATTGAAAAGTGAGGAAAGAGAGAGAAAGAGAGAGATGCCGGGAGTCCAAAAAATGTCTCCTCTTCAGCCCTCTATCAGACAGCAGGGGAGATGGACAGTACGTTGTCTCTCTCTTCTAGGAGATTGATTGCCTGGAGTTGGCTGTCGGGAGAGATTAAGCTTTGTGGCTTCCCCAAAAAACCACTGAAATTATCTTTTTAAAGCATCAGCCTGCTGAAAACCTTCATATCCAGCCCAAAACCAACTGTTAATGCTGCAGAAAGAGCCTGGAGGAACGCCTAGTGAACAGTGTAATCTTTAAGACTAACCTGAGGAGCGATAACACACATACAGTGAGGTCCAAACATCAGAGACCACTAGTGGAAAGTGCTTCATTTTTTTTGCATTTGTTCTAACAGTACTCTTTTTTTTATTATTATTATTACAAACTATATTTTAAAGTGTTATGATCTCTAGTAGCAGCCTGTGCTATAAAAAGATACAATTAAAAAAGTGTTAGCATCTGTCTAGCCGCGTAGGTCGGCGGTGACAGGTCACAGCGAGACAAAAGCACTTAACTCTGACATTTTGCACGGCTGTAACTTCAGTTGTGATAGAATGAGAGAAGGATGTGTTTATCTGACTCCTCAGGTCAGGCTACTTAAAGGCTGAAATTCCTCCAGGCACGAGCTCCCGCTTCTTCTTAACATGCACAAGGACCGTTAGTCTCAGAATTAAAAGACTCTTCCCAAACAATTCACCTTCCTGCTCTCGATAGACAGAAATATAGTTTAAGAGTCTTGACATAACAATTGATTTCTGCAGGGTTTGGCATTAGCATGTTGCTAAGCTAATACTCCAGTAAACAATGATGCACAGCCCACATAAATTCTTACAATGTTGGTTTCCAGAAGTAATACTTTTGTTGTACAATCATTTATAACCTGTTAAAAATAGACCTAGTTCTGCGTAGTTCTTAAAACCACTTATCCACCAAATCAAAGGCATGTGATACAAACAGCAAGCAGAAAGAACAGAACACAGGAAATTCAGGACATCAGGAGGTGCAACTCCCTAATAACTTTATGAATCAGTAACACACACACACACACATACACACACATATTATAATAATAAAAATGTCTTGAAAAATATATTTAAAAATCTTTTAAAACTAATCTAAAATTTTAATAAAAATAATTTCTAAGCATATTATGAAAAGATCTGAGATTAAAGGAGCGATTCAAATGTTCTCTGTAAGCACCACACTAGGCTTTGCTTTCTCAAGAGCAGCTGCCAAAGAACAGCTTTCATAAACATAACTCCTGATCAGAAAGCCCTGAGAGAGCATATTGCTTTCATGTGAAAAACATGATATTTGAGATTTCATTACCACATAAGATGAGATGAACAGACTCAATGAGTTGCTGCCCGTGCACTTAAAGCTAAAATGTAAAAAGCAGAGCCGTGAAGCACAGTGAATGTGGGAAATCCACCATAAATCATACATGAGGCAGACATTAATAATTCAACACGTTCCATTCGAATGTTTGTATAAGATGTATCCAGCCACAGAGATTAGAAACAACTGGTTTTCTCATTCAGAATAAATAAATATGATATGCTCAGTCAGGACCCCACTTGTCCTAGTAAATTATTGCTTGCCATCAAAGTTCACAAGGCTTAAGAGTCCCCTCAACCGTAATTACCTTGCTAATTCAATAATTAATTTGTAAATATTCATCCATGGCTGTAAGACTGCAGATTTACAGGAGCATTCAGTCATGGTGAGGGCTGAAAGACAGACTATTTACCCGGTTTGACCCCTTATAAATGCAAACGCGGCACTTGCACTGTCTGCAAAACTCTCCCGAGCTCTTGTTGAGAATCGTTCAGCGCAATGCTCTGTCAGAAACACAATCAAGCATGCCATTTAAAGTTTGCAGTGCAGCGGCGAGTACATCGATTCTTTTCGACTGGGTAAACAGCCATTTATTTTCACAGGAAGTCTTGGGACGCTGCGTCTATTGAGGTGATTAAAAAGACTGACTAATTACACTGAATTATTGTAATGATGAGCGGTGCCGTCTACAAGAGCTGATTTGTTGACATGCTTAACAACATTTCCTGAGCAGGGAAACCGTGCCAGCAGACCTGCTAAATTCATTACCGTTCTCTTCTTCTTTGTTTATTAATCTATAATGAGCCACGTGTAAGGTTTCCCAATGCTATCTCATGACCAATTCATACGTATTTGATGAGGTGGCTAGTTCGTACGAATTCGTACGATTTGTCTAAACCCCAGCGACGGATAGGTTTAGGGGCGGGGTTAGGTGTAGGCCATTCGTACAAATTCATACGAATTGTGCAACTATTAAAATACAAATACCAATGAGGTCATACAAATTCAAACGAATTAGCCACCTCGTAAAATATACGAATTGCCGTGAGATCAGGCTGGGTTTCCTCCGGGTCCTTTCGGTCTAACATGTCCTGTCACACTAGCACTACAAACAAACAAGGTTTTTTGTTTTTTTTGTTTTTCTTTTTTCTTTTGTCAAACTGTGGCACAGGTAATGCAAAACAAAACATACGACTCAGTCAAGTTGAAATTTTAGCTGCCAAATTTCCTGAAGCCTTCAAAGTGAATTTCAAGAATTATTTATTTATTTTTTTTTACGTTTCTTCAGCTGTCATGAAAGAGCTACAGTAACCCAAAAAAGCTTCCTCAGGCCTCACTTTGGTGAAATATTGGACTGAAATATTTGGATTATTATTAGTATTATTACAAACCTCTAAATATTACTGGAGATAAAGCTGAAAATGCTGTCGTAAAAAAAAAAAAAAAAAAAAAAAAAAAAAAGATAAGATAATAAAGAGAAAAAAAGTAGCTGGGTCAATGAAATGAATTAATTATATAATATATGCATACAAATGACTTGAATGCACTTCTTCTATGTACTGTACATTGTTTTTCATTTCTAAAATTATATGGTTGCATTTAGATGTTTTCTGCGTTCAGTATTAAATCAAAAACGGATAAACACAACACACATGGACAAAAAAGCTGTGTGTTTGTAAAAACAAATCCATCACTAAGACATTTTAACTTTAAACCTTAGCTTCTCACCAAAATACGTGTCCATAATCAATAATATTGATTCCTCCATCCCCTGTTGTCCTCTTGACAGCAAAATCCACCCACATGTTTGTTCTGAACTGTTTTGTACTGTTTTTGTTTGTAAACGGTGCTTGATCTGCATATGTTCTCTCCTGATTCAAACAAGAGGACGATTTCACTGGAAAATAGTATGGATTATGGACACATATTTTAGCCAGAGGGAACAGTTTGAAGTTAAGAAAGTCTTAATAAAGTATTTGCTTATTTGTTTCTAAGAAACACACAGTTTTTCACTTCACAAGACATTAATTGATGGACAATTGGTTATTGTGATGTTTTTATCAGCTGTTTGGACTCTCATTCTGACGGCACCCATTCACCGCAGAAGATCCTTTGGTGAGAAAGTGAAGTAATCCTACATTTCTCCAAATTAGTAATTAGCAATTCTTGTTTTCTTTTTTCTTCTTTTTGTGAATAATAAATAAATAAAGTTTAATAAATCAAGAAATATGACAGCGATTATTACATCAGACTGTACATGTCATGCGGTGCCACTTTGATATAATGTATAACTTGGCTGGTTACACTGCTTGACACTGTTAAGGGTCATGAAATCAGGAAATTATCTATTTTGGACATGCTTGTTAAAGATCTTATTGTGAGTGATTATGATCCATGTATATGTTCTATTTGTTTATTTTTTTTTATTTTTTTTTTAAACTCTGTACTTTTTCTTTAAATGGTGCTTTTCAAATCCATATAAACCAACATGAATTCAAATAATACATGTCTAAGAGCACATGTGTTTTGAACCAGATTATCAAAATATTTTTTCCTTTTCTTTATTAAAGCCACTCTCATTTGTCACTGATCCAGAAAGCCATTTTGGCATTACCTGGAACGATGCTCAGCGGCCATCGATGTCACTGGCTTGCTGGGTGTTTAAAAGTTTTATTTAGAAGTTAGTAGGCTATTAAAAAAATAATTGCTGGATTTGTTTTCAATGTTTGTGGCATTGCGCCTTAATAATGCCTTTGCAAGAATCACAAATTGCCAGACTCGTGTGTTAAAGTTTGCCAACAAACTCCTCGAGCATAACCATAAGTAGCTACATTTCTAAACTATTTTTATTATATCTGTGCCTAGGGACCACTATGACCAACAACAAAAACATGTTTCTCTAATTCTGTCAGTGTTTTGTGTGAAAAAGCTTTAATTTTGTTGCAGAATATTGTAAGTCGGTCACTATTGGAATAATTGGAATAAACCCTAACAGTGTCTTTTTCACTAGGGAAAGAATTATGTTGAAGACTCTCGTTTAAAATGAAAATGTCTTGTTGAACTTGAATGTTGATTGATTTGTTTCTTTCACTAACTCACACACACACACACACAATTTTAAGGGACGGAGTGACATTTTCCTTGTCCATTTATCCATGGAGAAAATGTAAAAGAAACCACATTGTGACACAAATGCGAAGACAAAAATCTTAATAGAGTGTCCATAAAATATGTGTACCCATGGCATTAAATATAAAGTAGATTTACTTCCAAACTGGGAAACCTCGCAGGAATGCTTCTTTTTATTAGTCACTAAAATGACTTTACCTTCTGCCTTCATTAGTCAGACAACACAACGAGGATGAATCCTCCCCAACAGTGACACAGACCTTATTCTCTACATGAAGTCCTCTATAAACAGGAAACAGGCTTACCTGTGGAGACAAGAGAAATGGATATGAGACACAATCCAGGCCATGATGCATATTTTGGTGAGGATACAGTACATAATCAGAGCTCAGAATTATTAATTGAATAATTAATTGAAAAAAAATGGCACGTCCTGATTTTGCCAAGTCCAATGTGTTCCTAGGTCAACATATTTTGTTGACCCTGGAACAACATTTTACTCCAAAAATATATTCTTAACCATATCCCTACACCTAAACCTAACCTTAACCATGAGTAATCCCTAAAATCAGAGGAAATGATAGATGAATGACAAGCACCAAACACTGATTTTAAGCATAAACTTCACAAAATCAATAAACTGGTTCTTCAAATCTGATTGGTTAATCACAATGTTGTTCCAGGGTCAACAACGATGTTGTCCCAGGAATATGTCTCACTTGGTAAAATCAGGTTAGGCAAAAAAATGTTAGGGGAAAAATCAGTTAAATCAGTGTAAATGCCTTAAAGGTTCGGTTCTAAATAAATAACTACTTAAAGATAGAGTACAAAGTCTCAATATTAAGTATTGTTATCTGTCTATGTGTTCACTGAAATCACTCGAGAGTTAAAAGTGATGTCTGTACAGATACGAGTCTGTCTGCTCCTGTCTTTTGTAGTCTATCAATCTAAGAGTCACATCTGTGAGTATACTGTTTCAGCCCCAAACACTGGCCATGTGAACGTACTGTATAGTCTGTGAAACAGACACACAGGTAAGTGCTTTAGAGCTCACAGGGGTCTTTCACCTCTCAGGCACTTTTCAACAGCATCAGGTCAAAACTGTGCAAGAACAAGCAATTTATGACAGAAGAGGAACACTGTGTTCAGTTTTGCTCAACTCCAATAAAATTACTAGTCAGGGAACATGCTGTTTTGGAACTGAACACACATTTAATCTCATGTTGTCCTTTGTGTTTTTAAACAGTCTCCCTCAGTTAATGTCTCTCTCTCACACACACACACACACACACATACATGTTGGTATATGTGGTTTATGGGGACTCTCCATAGGCGTAATGGGTTTTATTCTGTACAAACTGTATTTTCTATTGCCCTACCCCAACCCTACACCTAAACCTAACCCTCACAGGAAACTTTGTGCATTTTTGGATTTTCAAAATAACTAAGTCTGTATGATTTATAAGCGTTTTGAATTTGGGACACTAAAAATGTCCTCATAAACCACCTCCTCATTGTAATACCTGTGTCATACCCATGTCAATATACAAATTTGTGTCCTCATTAACCACATAAACAAGCTCAAAGTCACACAGTCAAACCAGAAATTAGACTATATATATATATATATATATATATATATATATATATATATATATATATATATATATATATATATATATATATATAAAAAAATATATATATATATATGTTTTTTTATTTTATTTTTTTTTACTAGTTGATGCAAGACACTATATTCCCTTATATAAGTGATGATAGCAAAATAGAGTAAACTGTGACATATTATGCCCTCCTCCCAAAAAATCATACAGTGGATTACCAGTAAAACATTATTCAGACACTTTGAGCTGATCATGTTCAAGGGTTATCTGAAATTATTAAGATGTGTGTTCATCTGCCAATAATATAAAGTGTTTTAAAAATCCTCATTGCCAGCTTTTCTCAGCTGATATTGTTATATTCATCTGATGGATTAATAAGCATATAGTGTAACTTTATATTATTATATTATATTATATTATATTATATTATATTATATTATATTATATTATATTATATTATATTATATTATATTATATTATATTATATTATATTATATTATATTATATTATTTACATTTTGTCTTGTATAATAATAATAATAATAATAATAATAAATGCCTAAATCTTATGTATATCTCCACTTTCTTCTCTTTCTGGTAACCGATTTTTGATTAAAAAGGGTAGTTTTAAGAACGATTTCATGTTTTCAGTTGATAAAAAGCCATATTGCCAAAAGAGCTGATTGATTAAGGTGTAAATATTTGGGCCTAAGCACAGAGCTTTAAAATTGAAACTTCAATGATAAAAATGAACAATGTTTGGCACACACAGATAGAGACAGAGAGACTGTGTAATTACTGAATATTTACAAATGGGAGCCACTTTTTCTGTGGTGGAATGAGACGCCACATTTAGGTGCCAGTGTTACTTCACACATCACATTTGGACACATTAACCACCATACGGCTTCTCTGAATATGATCAATTACAAACATGCTGTCTGAAAGCTGTACATAAATAAGCAGTATGCACACTCATCACGCTCATCAAGACAGAGCGAGAAAACCATAGGGAAGAATATGAGCACTAGATTACTGAGTATAATTACCATGACACACTGTTAAATGATATCAAATTTGCATCTCAGTGTAAATATGATACAAGCTGCCATGCTTGTTTTTCAAGACAAGAAACATATCAGCAATAACACACAACATGGAGATGCATATACTTATAGACTTATAGCCTATGTCGTAACACATTCATTGAAACCTGTACATAATGCATACAATACATACATAAATGCACAGATAAATAGATGCTAATGAGAATTAACACTATTACTTTTTTCGATTTAATCTTTTATGATATGAATAGATTTCATATTATTTATTTATTCCATTTATATATTTTAGGATTATTAGATGGACAGAAATTTCAAAAGAACATCTTAGGTTACGCACGTAACCATTGTTCCCTGAGAAGAGAACAAGACGTTCTCTAGGGGTTTCTATGGTAAATGCCTTCAGAGTGGGAACCATGTTTACATACGTAACCTGTGACGTTCCCTTTTGAGGTAACTTCAAACTGCATCCTCTAGGCGTCACTATGGGCCACCATGCTGAGGGGAGTGCATGCCAGAAACCATAGTGAGCACTAAGTACCGACAGCCCTGGGAGTTGCCCCTAGGATTCCTTGATGGCTGTCAGTGACATTATCCCCTCCGGCCAAGGGACTGAGCTGCATACCCTAAACAACTTACCTGACAAGGACTGGGCTGACAAGCCCAAGCCAAGGAGAGCACTCAAAGGCTGGGAATCTGAAAAAAAGAGATTCCTTTGAGGGTTTAAGGTCAGATGTCTAAAAAACAGATTCTGGCCTGTCACACAGGGGGCTACTGCTAGCTCTGAATGAGCTTGCTCAAAAAACTGACTCGACAGATCTTTGGTAGCAACAACCTACTCAGAAATGGATCAACAGGGATACATAGGCTGAGTGGACCCTTACCATAGAGGATTTTAGAAAGTGTGCACACTGCCTAGTACACACACTGCACACTGCCTAGGGACATAGCACACAGCTCTCAGACTGAAAAGGGGAAACCAGTGCCCGACTGGGAAGCAGCGTCCTCATAAATTACCCTCTAGGGTGAGAGGAGCACTCCTGAGGTCACCAAGAGCTATGTGCTACCAATGTGCTACCCAGCGAAGCCCACAGAGTGAAGGATTCGACTCTCAAATGAGAGGGACTTAGATGCTCAGAAGTGAAGGGTGGTGTTTGCAAGAGACACCACCCCCCACCCCCCCCCACCCCCATGGTGAGGAGAGCACAGCATAGCTCACTCAACAAGCAACCCACCAGGGACGCAAAAGATGGCCCAGCAACCTGGCATGACTGCTAATCGAAACTCAAATAAGTGGGGCAAAACTCAAAAAATAAGATGGGGAGTCAGATGCTCAATCTGGGAGTGGCGTACTAATAGATGACCCTCTAGGGTGAGGAGAGCACTGTCAAGCTCAACCAACAAGGAGAGCAGCCTAACATGGAGAAGGAAATATGCCTAAGCACCTGGGGCTGCTGTTCGACGGAGCTCCAAGGAGCAGAGGACCTGATTAGAGGAGTCCTCAGACGCTCGATTGGGAGTGAGGGGAGCACGGCCATGTCCGGGGGGAAGATTGACCCCAAATCGCACATTTCTACAGGGAACAACAGGGTGCCAGCATAGAGAGGCAACTGAGCAAAGAGGCCAGAGGGATGGGCCTAACAACTCAGTATCACTGCATATGCAATTCTCAGGTGTAGCACTCTCGGCTCTCAAGCTGAGGCGGGCCCTCAAAGCACAAACTGGGATCGACAGGCTCATAGCTAACCCTCAAAGTGAGGGGAGCATTTCTCAGCTCGACCAGAAGGCAGCGCTAGATTAGAAGGGGCAGTCTAGCAGGGCCCAATGAGAGACGATCATTGATAAATAGAGAGCATGGGTCGATAGAGAGCATAAGTCCCGTTTAAATAGACCCGAAGAGAATCTGTAGAAACAACGCGACCCAATAACCCACTCACACATAAAGAGCTACTGCTCCTAAGAGCCGAAGCACTAAGGAAGAGTTTCCGCAGAAACACATCTCACTCATACCTCAGGGAACACAGTTTACCCAAGCCCACTCCACAGAGGGCGATTCACAGGTTCGACCAGTGACAGGGAGGTCCAGTCGGAATGCAGAGTGGAACTAAGGAATATTAGGTCACTCAGCATCTCAGTGAGAGGAGCTCTAGCTCAGAGAACATGCATGATGGTTGAGAGGATGACTCAACTCTTAAGAGACCCCTCAACATTGTAGAAACATTGTGGGTCCAGCATGAGAGACTGCAATGCAAGCAAAGGAGGCTCCTACCTAACCTCTTCAGGTGGGTGGTTTTAGGGGAATTGAGATGAAGATGAGAGCAGATGTTAATACCCTCAGAGGGTGGTGAGTAGATGATTCAGGGTTTACTCTGGGAATGCTTCATCCAGACCACCTCCCTCAAGTCTTTCCTCTAGCCATAGAGAGCATGACATTGGACCACACCCAGCTGTAGGTACAAGAGCACCAGATCAGTTCAGGGCCAAGCATCAAGGAGGCTCGCAAGCCAACACTTGATTCATACAACCCAGAATGAAAGTAAGGTTTCAGAAATGGGCTCCTGGAGTGCAGTTGTATGTGGTTATCTGATAAGGACATGATATAAATCATCTGTCCAACAACTGCAGACAGCAATTTGAATGTGGGCAATTCATGCTTTTCCCTCATAAGAAAAAAGCAATGAATACAGAGCACATTCAATTCCTTTAAGAGCTGAACACACTTGCTCTTCACCACACACACAACATGCTAACGGCTGTGAAAACTGCGGGCATCAGAGCAAAGCCCCTCGCGAGAGAACATACACTCAGAGTTGGAGTCTTTCATACTGTGATCATGCCAGATAATGATGTCATAGGCTGTCGCCGGTAAATGTTATTGTCATTTTCAGATGTACCGTATGCTTCAGGCACCAGTCACGGCTGAATGAGTTCCCCATAGCGATCCCTAGAGGACACAGTTTGAAGTTCCCTTGAAAGGGAACAGCATTTATTTGAAAGAGAAACCTTCTATAAAATTATAAATTCCACTTGTTTTAAACTTGTTTGGAAAATTCACATCACACACGCACGCACGCACACACACACACACACACATATACAGTTTGTGTATTCCAACAGATTATATTACCAAATACATGTCATTTGTAATCAATAATGGACTAGAAGCACTGCTCATGGCCTAATAGAAGCCTGTTTTGAATAACAGCCAGATCTCCTTAGTCAATATGGCAAATCAAGTGAAGGTAAGAATAACTCCGTACAAGTCAATGAAACCTGTACTTGGAGATCAATGTGCACTGGCAAGTCTGTGTTAGGCAGAGCTCATAACATCTGCTTCTATTGCCTTGAACTTTAACTTTTCCCCTGAAAACAAAAAGAAAAGATCGGACGGCTCGTGCCGCTTCACAGTACAGAGGTTAAGAAATCAGACAGTAAATTAACTAGCCTGCTGGAGCACTATAGCTGCTTCATGTAACCTTAACCTCTATTATTGCATGCCAGCATGTCAAGGGTGGGGATTCTATTCGCAGTGATATCAGTGATGAGAGCTTACTCCAGTTTTGACAGAGTGTAAAAGTCAGTTTGGCCTCTGCCACTTTTACCATGCTCATTTTGGAGTATGCGATGCATACACTGCCGCTTCAGATCCATGCATGCCACCGCATGTGTAAAGCCAGTAGACAGAGGTATTGTGTGCGCGGGAGAGGGGCTTTGGTATGAATAGAACAGAAGTACTATAAGCACAGCCGTGTGGGGATCAATCCGGGAAATTACAAAAGCAGAGAAATGAACAAGTGAGCTAGCATAATGAGGTAATTCATCACAGCCTGTCACAGTTCTGGGCAAAGGGAAGAAGGGAGGACTACAAGGGAGAAAACTTTTCCCCTTTTCCCTTCGCTTCATACTACTCATGTTCTCTAGTCTGTTGGGAATAAGTGTATTAATATGCCATGACCTAAGATCTATATTAAAAAAAAACATTTGTGCACTGTCTTTACATAACCATCATGCTAAGGCATACTGTGTGAATTTAGGTAAAGATGTGGCACAGAATTTGTGTGTGTGTGTGTGTGTGTGTGTTTATTATTATTTATTCTTTTTTCCACATACTGTAGGTTTTACACAATAAGGTAGAAACTAAAAAAAAAAAAAAAAATCACAATGTTGTGTATGTTTTAAAAGTTCATTCAATGTGTAATTTTTAGTTTTATAATAATATTTAATATATTATAAGATCATGTAATAATATTATTACAAATTATTAGAAATGTAAAATAATGTACTATAAAAGTGTTTTGTTAATTTGTTAAATTAGTTTCAATAATTTGAGTTAGTTTAAGCTTTTCATCCCCCAAAAATGTACTGTCGTTTTTATTAATATTATTATTATCATTATCATTATTATTACGTTTTATTTTTTAGTTTCTGTATTATTTTGTTAATTATACTTACATTTAACAAATACAAATGTATAAAAAGAGTATATATATATATATATATATATATATATATATATATATATATATATATATATATATATATATATATATATTATATATATATATATATAACAGAAATATTACAAAATAGGGTAACAATGTATTAAATGCACCGTGACTTTAAAAGTCCCTATTCCTCAGACTTATACACCTTCAGTTGAATATACTCAAGATACACAGATGAGTTCAGTCATTTACTCCCAACACATTTCCATTTGTCAAAGTCCTATAGTCATCAGTAATGTTCACTCCCAGTGAAATAAAATGGGGAGATTGTTCTGCACTCATTTACACAGTCTGCTCTCTCTCTCTCTTAACCCTCCAACATTTCTCATATCCTGTGCCTTTATGAAGCCACGGGTCAAATCTCTAGAGGCCACTGCGATCCCTCATCCTCGCAATTCTTCTTCACTCTCCCTTTTTTCCTGACAAAAGCAAAACACTGTTCATCCAAACCCCAAAGACTCACTTCATGCTAAGGCAAACAGCACAGTCAAACATTAATCTCCCAATAACAATTCTGTACCTATCCACACACAAGTTTTTCATATCATATCTTCTTTCATATAGTATCCTCAGTGGAAAGGCACAAAACACAATTTTTGCAGGGCACACCATAAAAAGCTCTAGATTAGAATACAGCAGTGTTCTCCGTTCAAAGGCAGACAGAAATGAGGATCTTGACAAATGTTACAGATCACAATGGGATATTCTTGAAAAAGGGTCATTCTCAAAATATAGTTGATTTGCTGACTTACAATTGTTTGTTATTTTTGTTGTTAATCATAAAGGGCTGTGTAAGTTAAATAATAATAAAACATAATAAGTTAAATAATAAAAAAAAATAATGTATTAAAATAATGGGTTGCAACATCAGTGAAAATTTCATGAAGGTTCCCTTCAACTGCATCTCATAACACTTCACTAATGAGGCTAAAAATAATAAAAACAATGATAAATTTATATTTTAATTAATAAAATTAATTTATTTTTATTTACATAACTTTTACTAAATTTAACACTAATGACACTTGAAAATGATCCAAGTAAAATAATTAAATCATAGAAGTCATAGAAGTCCCAGTTCAGATGAAGGGGAAAAGGTATTTTCTGGTAAATTCAGATAAATTAAATTCAGGAATTCTTCTGGATTTATTTACTTATTTATATCCATCTTATTTTAGTAGCAGTTTTAGTCGTTGTGTATATATATACACAACTTTTTAGAAGTATTTATTAGAACAACATTAGAGATATACACATTTACTTTCTTTCTTTATTTATTTATTTAAATGAATACTTTTATTCAGCAAGGATGTGTTAAATTCATTAAAAAAAACATAAAGTAAAAATGGTATTCTTAGAAAAGAATCAATGCTTTTCTTTTTAACGTTTGTTAATCACAGAATTTAAAAACAAAAAACAAAGAAGTATCAGAGGTTCCAGAAAAAAAAATAAGCATCACAACTTTCCAGCACCAATAATACATTAACATATTAGCATAATTTCTGAAAATCACCTCACACTGAAGACTGGAGTAATGATGCTTATAATTCAGCTATGCATCACAAAAGTAAATTATATTTTAAAATATACGGTCTGTGTAACGATTCACAATGCAATTTTAAGAACTATATGAAGCAAATGCAAAAATGAAACCTAAAAAAAACTTTATCTTGAAGTGATTTCCTCCCGTAGAAAACTATCTACCATACACACACACAACCACTGGGGGAAATAAAAAAAATTCCAAATTTAGTAAACACATCATTAATAAAGCACATAATGTACAAACAAGCAGGTGAGGCCAGAATTAGATTGCAACGTGTTTAATTGCGCGTTAAGCACTTTCCCTCCAAGGAAAACGTTTAGGGCCCTATTTTAACGATCAAGTGTCAAAGCGCGAAGCACAAGTAAGTTTGTGGGCGGGTCTCGGCGCTGTTGCTATTTTCCCGGCGGGATAAAGGCTCTTGCGCCCGGCGCCAATCTAAAATGGGTTGGTCTGAAGTAGCTTCATTATTCATAGGTGTGGTTTGGGCGTAACGTGAAATAAACCAATCGGAGCGTCATCCAACATTCCCTTTAAAAGCAGGTGCGCAAGTTCCATTATGGATTGCTATTATTATGGCGTATTTACCAGGCGCACGCCAGGAGCGGTTCACAGCCGAGGAGACTGATGTTCTTGTAAGAGCAGTGAAAGACAGAGAAGTTGTGTTGTATGGGGATGGGAGAAACCCACCCAAAATAGCGTCGGTTAAACAGGCGTGGGAGGAAATAGCCACAATTGTTTCATCAATTTTTTTTTTCCTGGTTCTTGACGGACAAACAAATTTGTCAGATGTCCTTATATACATATATGTCTTGCCACTATCGGGCAAACAGGTCTGATCCTTAATTACTACAATTAGCCTGAATAATTTGTAAGCAAGATTTCACAATGATTTCCGCCATCTCATGTGTTAATATTTTTTTAGTGTAACAATTTATGATTTGCAAAAATAACTGTTGCATCTGTGTAGATTACATGAGCAAAGTGTATGCGCGTTGTGCACGCTATAGCCTACATTATGGTCAAGCTTGCGCCCTTAAAATAGCATAATGAACAACGCGCAACGCGCCACTGACTTTAGACTAGGTTTTTTCTGGTCAGTGGCGCAATTGTTTAATGGAACAGCAAAATAGCACCAGGGATTGTTTGCGCCGGAACACGCCTCCTTTTTTGCGCTGAACCGCCCAGGGAGCGCAAGTTCATTCACTAGTTTAGCGACGTGCTTCTGTGGAGGGAAAAGCGCGCTTTGCGCGGGTGCAAAATAGGAATGACATATGCGTCGGTGTACAAAGTCAATTGCGCTGGGTGCAAGATAGGGCCCTTAATGTGGATTAATGCCAAATTACCAAATGACCAAACTTTATATTATTAACATAAGCTAAAGCTTTATTCATAAACAACGTCCAGGAAAATCCGTCTACATATAGCCTATGTCAGGGTAAAGTTTGAACTGTAAAAGCTATATTTGAAAACATTATACAGTCATTTGCTATGCTCCGGTAAGCTGCCACTTTCCACAGCCGCGGTTGTTGCTTGCTAGCTGCCAAAAACTGGCGGGACTTTGGAAGTGGCATCAGCTGTCGCCGAGTTACAAAAATGAAAACCCCTATATGTAAATATTTTATTACAGTCAAATTTAGGTTTTACAGTTCAAAAATCACATGTATCAGATATGTAGATAGATTTCTTATTAATAAGGTGTGTCCTCCAGTGTCACTGTTTTGGTCGGATATTAAGCCACGTATGTGAAAAAGTCTGCAGCCACACCCCTACGCTAATGGCACAGACCACAGCGCAAATTTTAAGATAAAAATGGAAAAATATTAAATTGTTTAGGTTTTTTATTCAGATTATAATTTCTTAAGTCACAATTTAGTAAACTCAAAAAAAAGAGGGAAAATGGCAATTATTCATTTATGAAGTAATTGAAAAAAAAAATGAATGTTTGGTTTCATTTTTGCATTTTTGCATTTGCACCATATGGTCTGAAAATTGAATTGCAAAAATTACATGGACCATATACTAAAATAGAAAATCATTATATTAAATTGTAATAACAGTTAACAAAAATACAGTTTTTATTTTTATTTATTTATTTATTTATTATTATTATTTTTTTTTTTTATCAAATAAATGCAGCCTTCATGAGCATAAGAGACTTCTTTAAAAAAACATTCAAAGTTTTACTGATCCCAAACTTTTGAAAGGCAGTGTCTATAAATAATGTTATAAAATAATGCCTTTATTTGAGGTTTCTTTAAGGTTTACAGTTCCTGACTGAAAAGTTATTTTAAGAATATTTTGAGAATGACCCAGTAACTTCATTCTTTCTGCCGACGTTTGCCAGTATTTTTAACAGGTCATTGCTGGAAGCCTTTGAACTCCTAAAAGGCAGGCGGTTATGGTTGTCTAGCTCGGCACATGACGAGGGCATCTCTCGTCCCGTCCCGGCCCGTCCCCTGCTGCTGTAATGATTCTTACCCAGAGCTGTTCTACAGTACCATGAGTACTGGTGCTATTTCACGTGGTTCAGCATCACTCCATCCAAACTCATTTTCCTCATCTAAATATTTGGCCTTGGGGAAGACATGCACTTAATTATGACGCTTAGGATATCCTTCAAGCATTATTTCCTTCTTGAAGAACTTTAGCCAAGTTGAAAGTCAAGTTGTTGAAAAAGACACCCACAAGGGGAGAAAAAAAAAACCTTGCCGTGTGGGATTTTCAAAAGATCAATCCGCACATTCTTGTTTTGTAGCTAAATTAAAAGTGTGGGCAACATAAGTTTCCTTTGATAGGTGTATTAAATATTCATGAGATCATTTCAAATGCGCATAAAAACGGACGTGTGGATGTTCTCATTGTCTGGCTGCTGTCCATGGCCTTTTCTTCTCATTACAGCAGAGACATGGTGTCCTGCAGCCTCACTGACCTTGTTCCCCCGGCCCCGTTTCTCTCTTTAATGATCACCTCTGCCTTGCCTTGGCTGCCGCATGTATTTATCGCTGCCCACTTCCCTGACATGCAGAATGAAGAGCGTCTGACGGATGACAGTCAAGGAAAGTGGAGATGAAATATGCATTTAGATCTCATATGGGCCAAACATACATGCTACACACAATATGAATATTTTCCACTTTTTAAAAGCGTGTACTGCAGAAACATGAGAACATAATTAATAAATGATTTGTAAAGATGTGTAAGTCTGCGCACACCACACAAAAACACAACTTCAATAAAAAAGAAAATTAAATAACAATTAATAATAGACGGTCATGATAGCATAGTTCAGACAACATACATTGAGTAAAACTAAGTAAAGCACGTCGGATTGATCTGTTCAGCTTTTAGTACTGACTTTCAAAAGCTGCATAAAGCAGTAATTCAGATCCACCACAAGTTCACCACATTTGTTCCCCGTTCTCTCTCTATTTATATGCTAGTCATGCAGTGAGAGAAAAAAGTGGAAAGTTTAGAAGACAGGTCTGCGCTCTTATGGCGATATTAAATGCATTTGATTCTGTCCTACCCTCTTTGAACTCAAGGCTCTTTCAATTCACCCTTCTGAGCAGAAGTTTAAATGTGCCTACCAGGCAGGCGGATGCATGCAAACCTGCAGAGAGACAGAGGAGGGCTGCACTCGGCAAGTGCAGAAATTAAGAGGCAAAGGGCAGTGGGAAATATTGAGCACCTCATTCTCCTTGTAATTGTGCCATGTCACAAGACAGCGTAAGATAATGGTGACCGATATGAAGACAGAAATTATGAGGTGTCTCAGACTGGGGAGAGAGATACAGGAAGTGCTGGCCTGCGGCTCTGATTTCCTATGCCAGTTTCTCACACTATCAGAGGTTGGAAAATAGTGTCAAAATAGCCCATGGGCTGTCTACAGGGACATATCCATGCAGTGTTATTACGGTTAGGCAAAACTGAAATGAAAAATGCTAATAAATAAATAAAATGGAGTTTTAATGCAAATGACAGATTTAAAAAAAATGTAAATAAATAATAATACATTTGAAACTTAATAGAAACGTTTCTGCCTTTGAGTATAAAATAAACACACACACACACACACACACACACACACACATTTCTGTTAACCTTAAAGCACAACAGAATGAACTGCAAAATTCACAATACAGGTAAAACGGGCAAATCATTTAAAATTAATGCAGTACATTTTTATTTTTTTATTTTATGCCTTTGTAATTGACCAAATGACTCATATTTTAACTTCAGGGCCAAATCCACACCCGCTAACATCTTTAAATCGGTCCACCTGCACCACTAGGGACAAGCTGGAGCATTTACTAGACATGAAGAACAGTAGTTTTCATGAGGAGGGAAAAATCTCTTTTGGTTTTGATACATTTAGTTGTATTTAAACTTAAACGAGACATACGCATAAAGGCATGTTGTTAACGTCACACGTAGCAGGCTTTTCCAGTCAAACTCCACATGCGTTTGGAGAATGCAGCCGGTGATATTTAGATGGTCTGTTATGGTTGAGATGAAAAGGTAGCCATTAAGCTTTAATGGAGAATGGCGTTGGATTTCTTTTTTGCTTCACAAAGTGTAATGGTCCATGTATAATAACAGATCACAGTTTTCACAAGTAATGATTAGGGCCATCTGTGAATCTCATAGTCGGTTTGTATTAGCAGACGGGAGAGGAAAAGCCACACTGGTTTCAATTCAGCAACCTGTGTTAAAAATGTGTTTTATGGGAAAGGATTTGTGTGTAGTGTATTTAACTATAAATTATTATTATTTTTATTTTCATTTTTTTTATTTTTTAGTAGTAGTAGTAGTACTTTTATTTATTTTTTCACACAAAACATGAAAAATTTTAAAAAAAAATAACAATAAAAAAATAAAAAAAGGTATATCAGTTTAATTTGACCACCTGGTAAAACTTAGTTAACATTGATTAATGCATTAGCAAATATTAAAAAACAACAACCAATGCATTTGGTAAAGTATTTAATAATCTTTGTTAACGTTACTTAATAAAAATACAATGGTTCATTGTCAGTCCATGTTAGCTCACATCCATTAAATATTTTTAACAGATAAAACTCTTGATTTTATTAAATAACATGTTGAAATTAATATGAAGTATTTTGAATAAAGAAGTATTATTAGAAGTATTTTTGTTGTTTATTCATATTAATGGGTTTACTTATGCTAACAAATAGAAACTTATTGTAAAAGATACCAATCACTTTTAATATACAGTGTAATGTGACATAAAGCCAAGTATGGTGACCATACTCAGAATTCGTGCTCTGCATTTAACACATCCAAAGTGCGTGCGCGCGCACACACACACACACACACGGAGCAGTGGGCATCCATTCATGCTGCAGCGCCCGGGGAGCAGTTGGGTGTTCAATGCCTTGCTCAAGGGCACCTCAGTCATGGTATTGCCAGCCCAAGATTCAAACCCATAGGTTAGGAGTCAAACTCTCTAACTACTAGGCCACAACTTCCCCTTATGCATTCTAAAGCTAAAATATTAAGCTTACTTGTTACATTTTCAGCAAAACTGATTATAATATGATATATAACAGAATTGTGATATAAAATGGTATATTCTTACACATCATGCACACACATACATAAAGACTAAACCATGCTGCATTTCAATTAAAAGCCAAATCACTCTGAAAAGGCCCACCCATTAACCCAATAATAGAATCAGCTAACCTTACTTTTACGAGATGAATTATAGTGGGAGACTCCATCCATTTCCTGTTCCACGCATCTACACTTCCTCCTATTCATCCCTACACTCAAGGTAAAGCCTGACACCATTAGCGAATGAAAAGCAGCCCTATTATACCCATATATCTATATATAGACCACTCCATAAAAAGGATTTAATTCCGGATATGCTTGGCAAAAGAGCCATTCCCACACACCGGTGCCTCTCCATCAGGGCCAATCCCAACACTATAAAGATGGATGAGAGCCACTGTCAGCCACGGGACTGCCTACTTCTTAATATTCAAGCTGCGGGCCGCTGGAGGCCTCTTATCCTTACTCTCAGAGCATGGGAGTCAATGGGCAGGCAGGGCTGATGAGTGCTGGGATGTAATGGCTGCTCTCTCCTTCACCGGGGCTCAGGAGGAGAGCCGTAGGCCATCAGCGAGGGAAGAACAGACTGGCACTTGTCACAGTCCCTGATTAAAAATCACTCTGGGAGCCAGCGCCACTAGCCAGGGTCCCCACAGACCTGAGGGAGATGCTAAGTCATCTATTTCAATCCTCTCTCGCTCGTGTTAAAGCCTACCAGCATTTCTGCTCCTAAGCTTCAGACTGTATCTTTCCACAGCAGGTGGCTTCAGAGGTCAAATAGAGGGGGTCGTGTGATCGCTGTCATCCTGTGGCAAATTTCGTTGGGTTATGTTAGCACTTGCACTCTGAAGTGGTTAAAGTGCTTATGGGGTTTGGACATTTTTATGGGATTTAACTGAATAAAACAGCAAGTGCTACTGTAAAAAGTCAATGTGAAATTAAAATTGACCCAATTTGTTTGGTAACATTTTACAGCATGGTGCTAATATTATAATGCATGGTAACACTTTTGTTTAGGGACCAACTCTTACTATTACCTAGTTGCTTATAAGCATTCATATTATTAGCATATTGATTGAGTTTATATATATATATATATATATATATATATAATATATATATATATATATATATATTTTTTTTTTTCACTAAACAATGTGAAATGCTTCTCAAGTGCTCTCTGTGTGATAAAATTCAAATTTAACTTATATTTTAAAAACAACCCCTAAAGGCCTGTTCACACCAAGAACCGTAACTATAAAGATACCTATAAAGATAACAATATTAACGTCCATACCGGTGAATTAAATCGTCTGTTTATTCTAAGCCCATGTCCGTCTGCTGCTTTAAATTCCTGACAGCTTGTGACAGCAGGATTGATTCTGATTGGCTGTCAATGTTTTTATTGTTCATCAGCTGGAAAAATATCGTTCTGAGAGTGATTCCAACAATATCTTTTCTCTGTGCCTTTATTGTTATAGTTGTGGTGCAGACTCTGCTATTCTTTAATATTGAGAATGATTTTTAGAACTATATTTTTATTGTTATATTTATAGTTATCGTCCTTGGTGTGAATGGGTCTTCAGACTGATGTAAACAGCTGCTCGCATCAGTGGATGGGATGTACGGGTGCAGATGGGTTAGTCACACCAGGCATCGGGACAGAGCTCAGATCAGCTTCAGAAGGCCGCTGTGAATGTGAGCAGACAGGGGTTAAGTGTTCGTGAGAGCTGCTGGGAATGGGAAGGACTGGGTCTGTTTGGAATTGCATCCTTGCCGCTGATAGATTCTCTGCCTAGTCTGAGTCAAATGTGCTGCCAGCCGTGCTGTTAACCTGCTGCTGTCCTCAGGCAGGTGTACTCTCTCTCTCTATCTCTCTCCCCCCTTTGCCCTTCTCTCGACCATCATAATTGTATTCTTAAAAAAAAACATTACACATTCTGTGAAAATAAATAAATCAATAAATGAGTAGTGCTTGTTGAAAGTGACTGTTGCCACCACAATGCTAGATGTGAACCTAAACTGTAGCCTACGCCATGGCCTGACGTCCACATCTCCCAAAAACTAACAGTACGTCAATTCTACGCGGACAGCAAGCATTGTGATTGGTCTGCAAGAATCCTTCCCTCCGTATGTACTTGAGTTTTGCGTGTGTTTATGTGCACTTTAATATATTTTAATGTTACACTTTCACATATAGAAATAAAACAGAGCAAAGAACAAGTGTCTTATCTTTTATTATACTAAATAGCATTATACAACAATAGTTGGCAGTGACTTGTGATACAAGCCCTTGTGGAGATTGAAAGAATGCCATATTCTCCTGTTCCATTGATGTCTCCTTTTGTAGTTTTAAATAATGGTTTAATCATTTGATATTTGTTCGCCGCCGTCACAGATTTAATGCTTCTTCTTCTTTGGCTTTTGTCATAGTACTGCAGGTTACACCAGCAACATGCCTGCGGACACTGCAGACTAGCGGTTTGCATGTGTACTGCACGTCGACGCAGACAACAACGCAGAAGTATAAATGAAAATTTACTCATAGCCTACAACGTTGGTCCAACGCAGAAGTATAAATCAGGCTTTAGGGTGTTCTGGGTGGTTGCCGGATGTTGCTATATGGTGATCTGAGTACTTGTTAGGCCATTTCTATGTTGTTGTTAGATTGTTATTTGGTCTTTTGAGTTTTCTAAGGTGTTTTGAATAGCTATGCACTGCTATGCAGGGTTTTGTTCATGCAGATTAAGTATGAGCAACAGTTATAGTGATGAGGGTGTAAATGTACCCCATAATATGTGTTCATCTGTGCTAGGCAGTAACAGATTTCATGCAATCTGGATTACATAATTACATAAGTGCTTGTGTTACATTACTTTATTACTTGTGTAGAATTATTAAACTACATTATATTATTAGTGTTCCTGTAGCTCAATTGGTGGAGCCAATTGGTCGAGCGCAAGGTTGGGGGTTCGATTCCCTGGGAATACATGATAAGTAAAAATTGATAGCCTTAATGTACTGTAAGTCACTTTGTATAAAAGCATCTACTAAATGCTTGAATTTGATTTTCTTTTTTTCTTTTTATTTTTTTATTTAAATTTAAATTAAATATTATATTACACTGTTACTTTTTATAGATTACATGATAACATATTATTTACACAATGGCAGTAAATTATTTAAAATATATTGATTCAACCTACTTCTTTTTCTCCCCTAATTTTTCTTTTTTTCCCCCTCAAGTTTTCCTTAAATTCGTTTATTTTCACATTTTTATGGTTTCATTAATTATTCGCGTTTCATCGCCTCACAAACCCCCTGCAGTTTGAGAAGCCTTGTCGTAACATAATATTTATCACACTTTATGTTTGCTGATAACAACGAATGGAAAATATTTTCGTATGAATTTAGTCAAAAGTAATCTAAAAGTAAACAAAAATAGTATTCAGAATACATAACCTAATAAGTGTAATCCAAAAGATTACGTTACTAACTACAATTTCCATTATGCAATTGGTAATCAGTAATGGACTACAATTTGTAAGTATTTTACCAAGCACTACTAGTGTTCACTAACGGAGCCATGCAGCTCTTTCATAAGAACAGGCTCACAGCCGCAATATTGTGCTGATTCAGACTGTTAAAGGAGGACGAGGTAGATAACTCATTGAACTTCAGTTCGTAACCCTCACGCACCAAAGAGACAAAGCAAGAAAAAATTAATTCCAATCTGAGCAACTTCAAACACGGACAGGATCTGAATGCTAATTTGCTCGCCGCTTTGGCTGTCCTGTGATTTATGAAAGAGTTTAGGCAGATGTTATTCTGAAGAGAACGGATGGACAAACAGCCCGGCAGTAGAGAATAGAGCGAGACTGAGCGATGACCCTCACAAGCCCTTTCTCACTACAGGTAGAAGAATGTGTTTGCCGAGCTAATTGTTCGTGGAAAATTGAGTTGTCAATTCACAGTGAACACCCCCGCCAAGCCGTTCGCGCATACACACTGAACTTATACTCTGACGAACTTTCTGAACTCAAATTATACAGAAAGTTGACTGCGTGGTACATAAGGTACAGTTGCGCAATCGCACAAAGCGCTCTGTACAAACAAAGAGACCTGCATCAATACCTGCATAGGGTGCGCAATTGATGTGACACTTTCTACTCATCTGTCTGATGTGGGAGAAGTTAAGAAAGAAGAAAACCGTCGCTGAGTTTCCAGACAGTGCTAATTATAAAGAACGATTGTTGGCACAGACTGCAAGCCTAACCATTTATCCCCAGCTGAGACTGCGAGTCTGATTTGACGGTTGTGAATGTAGAAGAATTAATTACACTCCCCGTGTTAAATACACACTCAACAGAGCAGAAATCTGCTTCGCTGGCTGCCGCTTGCGAAAACACCTTATACTGTACCAGATGCAGCAAATGTCATTACGTTTTAACACGAATGCCACATAAAGTCAACATCAAAACACAACTGGAGAAATTGACCCTATTTTCTAATCTTGGTCTTACTGTGGAAGATTTATCAGTGTTTACTGCAAGGACTTTGCCTTGAACCCCCTTTTTCTTTTCTGTTGTGGCCCACCTTTCACAATCCAATCAAGTTTTGGTAGGTACTGTAAAATCAAGTTTTACTCTACCTTAAAAAAAAAAAAAAAAAAAAAAAAAAAAAAACATTTTAAACATTTATTATGCCATTTTACTGAAACATGAGAGATTGAAGTCCCCATGAAATCAAAACGAAAGCACGATAGCACATGCATGTGTCGGATGGACCACAAAACATATCGGACCTATTTGAATTCTACACAGAATGCTATATTTTATAACAATATGGATGTTACGGAGCTCAAGGGTTCTGAACGGTCGGGTGTGGTATATACATGAATGCTATTGGCTATTTAAAAAAGGGGTGGAGCTGCTTGATATGTCCCGCCCTGTCTTCCTGTTTCTGTTAAAATGACATCAACACATAAAATAATGCTGCATGTTTCAAATCATTTCAAGGGGCCTTTAAATTAAACATAATGGTATTGTCAGTTTCTCATGTAATTATGAACTTTGTTCCAGGAGGAATTGTTTATTTATTTATTTTTTTCATATAACATGAAATAAAAATTGCACAGTTGAGACAATTGTTAATCTACCGGAGAAATCCAGCATACAAAACAGATGAGAATTTTGATTTCATGCCAAATAATCTCGGGGGAAAATCTGAGACACATGACCTTTCTTCATAAATCTCTATTTGTTCTCTTTTTAATTTAATTTGTTATACCTTTGTTATCTTGGCAACCCTAAACAGCTTCAGAAATTGAATAACATTCACAATTTGTTCTGAATGGTTGGAGAAGCCATTTTCTTTAAAGAAAAATCTAAAAAGCAGATATAATTTGCACCACATTAAATCTCATTTGTCACCTCAGAGTAATTAGGATATATAAATGATTAAGATGTTGAAGAAATCTCAGAAGACACATTTAAGGATATTTTTCTCGAGAAAAAAAAAAAGCTCACTTTTTTGTCTCCAAACATCTACATTTGCTCTCCATTTCAATCGAAATGCTGCCTAGCAGAAATAACTGCGATGTTGAAGAGATTTCATTTATGATTTTTTTCAACCCTATGAGTTTGCCTCAAAGCATTGCAATGTGCATTTGCAAATATTGGCCGATGTCAATCTGAGCCATATGGCACCTAAGCACAGCTAATCCAAACAAACACCCAATACATCCTTTGCTGGTCATGCTAAATGGAAACGCACCAATCCGATGTTCCACACAGTAATGTGATGACAGTTGATAAGATCTCGCTGAGCAGCGCAGGAAAAAAGTTATGCTTAGAATACCTTATAGATGTTTTCCCTGTCACATTGGCTGCACAAAATTAACTGCAGAACGGCTGCTGTGCAGTTCTTTACAGGCCACCCTTTTATGGCTCATTTTGGTGCTGTAGATCACAAAGTATATTCAGGTGATGGGAGTGGATTTGTGCTGAAAAAGCAAATTGCACAGATTTTTTTTTACTCTGCCTTCCTCTATCTTTAGACGGAGAAGATCTCTGCCGACATACATAGCTGTGACCTGCACTTCATTTGTATCTTTTCTTTGGTAGGAGAGACAATGTGTGCCATCTTAATTAGGATGCATAAACAATAACAAAATGTCAGAACCAGAACACTGAGGAATAAGCATCCCCCGAATAAAGGTTACGGTCCACTGAATGAATATTGCTAGACTGTATGAAGCAGGGAATCTTTCAGAGAGACAGTATGTGGGGTAAAAAAGTCCTGCAGATCAAGGTAGACCTTGCATGATATCTAAAAAAATAATTTTTAAAAGGCAAAGAGACCAGACAATTTATAGTGAAGGTGTCCCAGATTTTCAGTGCATGATTTTGCCTGGAGTAAGGAGCATTTTTTTTTTTTTTTTTTTTTACTTTTGCTCCAAAATTGCACCAATAACGCTCCATAATGCAATTGCTTCTGTGAAATATTATTGCAAAGTTTAAACACAAAAATGTTTATTACAATTAGTAGAAAGGGAAACTGTGAGTTTGATTACAAGCAATGTTATGTGTAGTTTTCTTATCTCTCAAAACCCAATCAACGCATCTCAAATGAAATCCCAACAGAGATGCCAAAAATCAATCCTACAATCTCCTTTAATCACTCATGAAGCTGTACCTGCATGTGCATATTAAAGAGATATTTCACTCAAAAAGGAAAATTCTGTCACCAATTACTCACCCTCATATCATTACAAACCAGCATGATTTTTTTTCTTCTGCACGTCACAAAAGAAATTATGTGTAAAAAAAACAAAAAAAAAAACATTTTTGAGTTTAAAGGTATATACAGACTTTCTTACTATCAATTATTACTATAAGAATGCTATATGCAGTATGCAGACAGTGGATAGTATGTGGGTTGTCTGTATCTATAGATGACCAACTACATTTGCTAAAATGTCCAATATACAATAAAAGCACCATGTGAAATAAGGTTGAACCACAGTTTCTTAAATTAAATGTGACTGAAACCTTGTATAATGGGTACTTCTCATGTTTATTGCTATATTATCGCTTGTTGTATTCCTCAACTTTGGATAAAAGCTTTTGCCGAGTGAGTAAATGTAAATGTTAAAGATTAATTTGCCATCCGAATTAGCCCTACCTTATAGAGAAGGGATCTGAGCTCAAATGAATTCTAATGAACAATTATCATAGAGTCCTAATGAGATCTGTGCTCCCTATCGGCCTTGTGCTTTGCTCAGTCAGGGGAAGAGAGAGCGGATTAGCTCTAATCCTGCCAGATTGCTTGATCTGAACATCTTAATATATTCCATCCCCTAAGACTAAATGACAAATAGGATATTAGCATAAGAACACCGAAAGTGCAACCAACCCCTATGATAGCGAGATTACAGCCGAGACCTTTTAGCACTCTGGTATGGTTTGGGCTTTGAGCGCTGAGATGAAGATTCTGGAAATCTGTGCATCACGTATAGACACTCAAGTCCGGGTGACTACAGTTCAAGGAGATCTGGAGGGAATGAGGTGTTTGGCTGAGACACATGATGAATGCAGAGCACTAGAGAACTATCAGCCTGACATTTATTCCTGAGCATCTTCTTTAATGTAAGGCATGCAGATATAAATCAGGCGGCAGTTTTCTTTGTTTCCCTGCGAATAAAAGAGACGTTGTTTCTGAAGTTTTTATTGCGTTTCCAACAATCTTCTGAATGTTTGGAAACTTTTGCCCCAAAGATAGGCTGTTTAGTCTGAGACAACTAATGAGCACACTAAGTTTCTGTGAACACAATGCATTGGATTCCAGCAGCGTCACCCTAGTGCTCTGATTGACAGGATGCTGTTTCTATGCAATGGTGCAATTCAGTATATGAATGTGGGAAGCAGTGTTGAGTAGTAACTAACTAAAAGTAGCGAAGCTAACACCATCCTACGGGTCACTTGCAGGAACATTATATTGGAGGCAATTATATTGGAATTCTATTGGAGTTAAGAAGACTGCATACGAAGCCACATCTAAGCAATAAATATAAAGAGTATTTGCATATAGGCTTTTAAATGCTGCACAGGGGTGATCTGAACAGAGAAAACACTATTGCGAGAAATAATGCGTCACATGGTCAAATGCAGATTATTGATTTATGTGTGTAACAAGTGCTGACTGGCATGACGGAGCGGTGGTGCAGCATTAGAAGACTCTGACAGTCCGCCTGCGTTCCTGTAATGCGGAGGAAGTCTTCAGACTGGAGCTCAGTTCTCGAAATCGCTTCCCTGTCATTTCTGTCACTGTCAAATGTTTCCTGAGTGGTTTAATAAAATTCACATTTCCAACCCTAACGTGCTATAGAGCTGCTGTAGTCCACAGGATTTATACTGGATAGATGACAGAAGTGTACAGACATGCAGAACAATTCCAGTGCTACAGTTAAAGTTATAAAAGAGAAAAGTGTTTAAAGTGTAAAATTCATCCCACATTCAGAACTGTCATCATTTGCTCTCTTATTCATGTTGCTCCAAACACACACGGCTTTTGTTCATCTTCAAAACACAAATAAAGATTTTTTCATTTTATTTTATGTTTTTAATGAAACCAGAGAAATTTCTGTCCCTTCATTAAAAGTCCATGCAACCAAAACTTTGACACTTTAAAAATTTGCGAAGACATCGTAAACGCAATCCATATGCTTTGAACGGTTTAATTTACAGTAAGTCCTTTGAAGAGACTTGAGCGTTTTAAAAGATAAACAGATTTAATTTAGTCTTATATTCAGATATAAACATCAAATCAATGTAAATACAGAGCACATCAAATATGGTAAATGGACACTCAAAGTTGCTTGCTTGACGATCGAGAACTAATGAGAACCAATTAGGTTTGTTCTTGTTCGTCAAGCATGTATGGTTGTGGTACGACACTAGATCCCTACTAACTAATGACATTTTTAATGTTAGATTGAATTGTACACACAGTCGCACAGCTGATTGAGCTTCTTTTCAGTAAATCAATTTATTTAAACAACACCCATATTAATCGGGTCAAAAATATATGATTCACTAATTTAATTAGAGAAAAACGTATCTTTTCAAGTTTAATACGTTACCTTAATTAATTGCATGCGAAAAATGCTGCTCTAATTAAATTATACATTTTGTGATATATGTTCTAAATGATATGAACTGATCTATATACCGTATATATAGCCACCTTTAAATAGGCTAAATATTTCCAGCTTCTTTTTGTTAGCAGCTTGTAGTGCAGCTAATTCCATTTTTAAAAGACTAGCTTGGCAAGCTTTACTTTGAAAAACCAATTTTTCGGCACCATTCCTACCCACCAGTGTTGGGGAAGCTGCTTTCAAAGCTATGCGGAGAACCTCAGAGGGAACATTATTAATTAACACCCACGCCACAGATCTGCCAAATAAAGCGCAGCGCTCTTCTCTTCCGTCTTCTTTCTTCTGTGGATCACCCACAATCACACACCACGCGCGCAAGAGTGTCTTTGTTACAGAGTTATCTACCTCCAAAAAGGTATACCTACTCAAGTGCACTTCAAGGTCAGAGTTGGGCAGGGCCTTTTCAAACGCCTCTCAAAACATCTCGACGATAATCTCCACCCAGCTCAAATTTTGAAGGGGTGTTATCAATATATGCAAATTTCTGCTGGAGGCACGACATTTTCAGCCGCTAATTACTAACTTGTCTTTCACCATACCTGCCTCTGTGTAATCCACGATCTGTGACGGGAAAGGAGAGAGCAATCTAATATTCACAACTGATAATAATGAGAGGTCATCTTTTCATAAGCCCACATGCCAGCTCTAGTATTTTTGAGTAGGAATCACCCCGTTGCATACAGTATGGTTATACGCTATACGGTATGCCATCGTGTGAATGCTCTTTGAAATGCCCTATTGTGAAAATTTGATAAATGGAACGTTGCATTACAATTTCCAACTTCCATTTTCATTTGATGGAAGGATTATCTGAATGCAGCATCTGTGGATTACAAAAGAAAGAAAATAACTTCAATCCACCCCTCAGTAGTTAAAAATTGTACAGCAGTGGTCTAACAATGACAGTCTGTGTGGCAAAGCATTATAAAAACTTTAAAAGCAGAAATGTGGTTACTGTTATTAATTATAATGGTTATATTATGTATATGAAAATGGTTATTTTAATTTAAACATAATAATTATTAATATTTCTATTTGTATGTTTATGCACATTTATACATATATAAGTTTAAATATAAAAACATCCATCACAAGTTTTTTATTTTAATATTTATCATGCTGCAGTGTCTTGGTCCATAGACATCCATTATAAGTGCATTACTGTAAATTGATTATTATATATGTATAAAAATGTATACAGAGCATGCATAGATTAATTTCTAATTTCTAATCACCAATGTTATTTTGCACAGATCTTTTCTGCAGTGTTTTGATATTAGAATGAGAATTTAATTTGATTGAATCTCAAAGATTGTTTGGATTTAATTAAGTTACAGACTTTAATAGAATTAGTTTGCTCTGTGCATTTCTGATCCATTTTCGGTGTAGTAATGACTTTTGTCACTCCCTATATGGGATAATTACGACTACGACTCGAAATTTGGAGGCAATGTTGTTTCTGTTTAGAGTGAGAGACATATTACAATTTAGCTTCACTTTGATTTGTTGTGTTTATCACATTTGTTGTTTCTGCCTGATGTTTGCTGGGTAGCAATTTCAGCATATTTGGTACTGTTCTTTGAAACTGCTTGGACTAATGGCTCTAGAGAACAACATGACAACCACTTTTGTCCTGTATCGAGAAGAAATAAGGCTGCAAGTGAGGCTCACCAGTCAAATGGAGGTTTTCTGGGACACAGAAAAAGAAATCTGACACAATTTTGATGTCAACCAGTGATTTCATTTTAAAGAGATTTTTTTTGTGGTATAACTTGTGGTATACTTTGGTGCCTTGCTGTTGGAGTATGAAAAGAAACATTAAATCCTTTGCTAAAAAAAAAAAAAAAAAAATATATATATATATATATATATATATATATATATATATATATATATATATATATATATATATATATATATATATATATATATATATATATATATATATATTAAATAAAAATAACTTTGAGAAGCTGACTCCCCGTGTTATTCCATTAATCATGTTATAGGATTAACTATGACATATGAAGTTGGACTAATACAAACTTGAAACACAAAAACGGCCAGATTTCTAAAGCCTTGTCGACTTTCCATGTTCTGCTTCTGCAACTAGTCTGCAACAAAAAGCCCCTGGTTATAGCCAAGTTGCAAAATGTGCCAGTCTCCGATGCTCTTTTTTTCATTCGTGCTTAAGACTCACTCCGCATAATCGCAGACAAAACAACCAATTTTTTTTTTTGATTACATTCTAGCCAAATTATCTTCAGACTTTACTCTGTTATTTCACCACACTAATGACGGTTAGTACTTGCGAACTATTAATTGCAAGAGGTTATGTGCAATTTATTTTTATTATTTATTTATTTTATGCTTTATAATTGAGTTTTATTTCATTATTTTTCTGCTGTTTAAAGTATATACATAGACTTCATAAGTTAATGTTAAGAAAACCCATTTATAATGTGCTAAAACAATGTCCACAATTAAAATGAAGCAAGATTGCTTTAAGGATTAAATCTTTAATACATACTGAATTAAGTATTCTTTTGAGTGCTTTCAAAAAAGAAAGCAACAATGAGTAAGAGAGCTATTCTTGTGTGTTTGTTGTGTATTCGAAAAAAAGAAAAAAGGTTGTCGCTTTGACAACTCCCACACAGTTTGAAAGAACAAGTCCTGCCATCCCAATGAATACAAACCAATAGAAATGCATCTTAGATTCAGTTATGTCTGCTGACCCCTTTTAATTTGCAATAAATAAATAAATGAATGAATGAATGAATAAAAATAATAATAAAAATAATAAATAAATAAATAAAATCCTTTAATGTCTTACAAAAAAAAATGTTTTTAAATAAATACGTCTGAGATCAAAACCCCTTCAACGCTCAACAAACAAACAAATATATACAATTAAACGTTTTTAAATAAACTAAAGTTTTTCAAGCAAAAAACCTTTAATGCTCCTTCAAATCAAAACTAAAAATTTTAGAGCAAAACATTTTCAGACAAAAACAAAAGGTTAGAGTGACACATTTTGCAATAAACAAACAAACAAACAAAAAACAAAAAATCACTGTTGGCTTTGCTTGTAAACATTACTTTGAATACACATGAAATATACACAAATATCTCCATAAATACCCAACAGCCAATGAGTCAGCGGGAAGCTTTTCTGGCTCTTATTGTCCAGTACTTACAGTATTTACCAAAAACATTAATCCATGTTGTTTGTTGACATTTCAAGAATCGACACTCGCTTGGCTACGTGCGTGAGTTTGTGAGAAGGAAATTTTAGAAGCGTAGCTATGGGGAGGATAATGAATCTTGTAACTAATGTACTAGTCTTCAATTAGTGCAAGAAACACTCTTTAAATGTACGCAGGGCAACACGCTTCCGTCTCGTAGAGTGCGCTATAGGCATTACTCTCACAAACTAGACATCTTTATGTTTAGAGGCTTTGTAGTTGTTTACAGAATTAGTGCTGGACTGTTCGTTCCACCCACAGAGAGTTCAATGTAATTTACCTTTAAGTGAGTTTAGCTACAGAGGCATCTGAAAAGCAAATTCCCTGCAATAAACTTAGAGAGAGAGTAATAAGAATGGATTAAAACGCCCCATAACATAATCCTCTTCTTCCTCCCTCCAAACTTTGAATTCAGCCCAGCCTGAATATGTCTATGCCGACATAATTATCCCGAAACTGGCAACTGTACAGTATTGTGTGTCTAAACAACAAAGTATAGCCCGGTAGTCTACTGTGCGAATATCCAGGAAATCAGACAAGCCTTGGCTGCGGCCCCAGAACGAGCATCTGTCAAAACAAATGGCTCTCATTGGGAAATAAATAAATCAACAAACTTTGCAATGCATGGAAAATCAAATCCATAACAAAGAGTGGCGATATTTCAGCAGGAACAGACAGGCCGTGATGCGAGGGACGAGTTTATTTCCAAATTAATCTCTCAACTAATGTTTGCTGCCTGCGCCGTTTAGTTTACCGCCGAAAACTGGAATTAAGGACCACATAATGGTGGGGTCCTGTCAGACAGCAGATCACTTCAGTGAACAGCTACCTCTTAAATCACGGCTTTTCCCACTGTTGTTTGGGCCCTTTTTAATACTGACTGTTTATTAGTACGCATAAAATACACCTTAATGCCTGATTCTGCATGACCATATTTTGGTTGCACTTTATTTTACAGTACATTTACTTACATGTACTTATAGTGTACTTACAGTGTATTTATCTAAGAAAGTTCTGGTAATACAAGGTAACTACATGGGGTAGGGTTAGGTTTAGGGGTAGGTTCAGGGTTAGTACCTAGTTATTACAGTTATTGTAATTACTATAATAAGTGCATAGTATGTACATGGGGAACAGGACTGTAAAATAAAGTGCTACCCATATTTTTATTAATAAGCAGTAAATTAGGAGTTTATTGAGAGGCAAAGTCATAGTTGATAGTTAGTTAATAGTGACAAATGGTGTGACCGGATTTTCAATTGTAACTTCACCTTTACATCTGTATATACCTCTTATAAATCTGGTAAAAAAGGGACTTAACTATTAGCTATTGTCTCATTTTAACATCTGTTAACTGTCAGTTAAATCAACCGTCCGTTCTATAGTAACTATAGAGGGGAAGTCATGGCCTAATGGTTAGAGATTCGCACTCGTAATCCAAAAGGATGTGCGTTCGAGTCTCAGGCTGGCAGGCATTGTAGATGGGGGAGTGAATGTACAGTGCTTTCTCAATACCACGACTGAGGTGCCCTTGAGCAAGGCACTCAACCGCCAATTGCTCCCTGGGCACCGCAGCATAAATGGCTGCCCACTGCTCCGGGTGTGTGTTCACAGTGTGTGTGTTCACTTTGGATGGGTTAAACGCAGAGCACGAATTCCGAGTAAGGGTCACCATACTTGGCTGTATGTCACGTCACTTTGTCACTATAGAAATACCAACCATCAATTAAGTAATATCTACAGAGAGTATCAGAATGAACAAAAAAAAGTCTTAATTTCTGAAACCGTCCTGAATGGATATACTGTAATTAGGCCACGGGCTCCATTAGGACTCTTGTTTGGAGATTGAGCCGCTCAGCCCATCTGGCTAATGACTTGATAAGGTCTCAACTCCTATTAAAATATCTACCACTGAGGAAAGCAGAATAGCCTATATCAAATTCTATTATTGTCATACTTCATCTAATTGCTTCAAATGTCCTACTCATTTCTTACGCAAAATTAGACCAAATGCCAATGTATTTTCAGCATCTAGAAAATAAGAAATGGTTATTATTATATTAATAGACTATACAGGATATCACACAATATGTAGATTATGAATATGTCTTCAAAGGCTCCTGTTGCAATCGTGTCTCTTGGTGCTTTAGTAAACAAATCACTCTAAATAATGCACACTTATCATTTCAACCCTGTTATACAGAATACCTGTTCATACAATGCAAATGAATGTAAAAAATAAAAAAGGTCTCTCCTGTGTAAGGTCATTCATCTGTACTTCTAGTCGTTTAATGAATCTAAAAGCAGGCGTATCTAAGGATTGCAGTGTGTGCTTCAGACCTGAATAGTGTGAAATTGGACTCTGACAGACAGCCGGCAGTGTGTACTAACTTGTCCTTCTGGCTTTGTACACATTTATATTTCCTGACAGAGATCTAAAGCTCCATCTCTCTTGTGGTACAGCTGTCTAAACTGCCAGAGACCTTCCTCCCTCTGAATGCATGCAAGGATTGAGCTCAGAAGATTCTAGGGTGAAGTCAAAGCCTAAAAAAGACACATCTACGGGCCCCAGTCTCTCTCATCGACACAGGTGGGTACTTTCCCTTTGTCAACTTTGCTTATTAGAAGAATTCAGAATGGTCTACAGTGTAGCACAGGTTCAAAGGCTATAGAGCCTCCTCCTCACCCACCTCCTTTTTATCGTCTGATCTAGAATTTATTTTTAGGCAGTGAAATATCCTATGAGGTTTCCTATGTTATCTTAACTAAGTATTCAGCCAATGATTAATTGGTAATCAGGATATGGTACCGTTTATATGTCCTTACTTAAGAAAAAAAACATATTGGTTTGTTACCAATTGGTGCAATTGAGGGTGACAAAAAAATACAAAATCTATAGATTGTATCTATTTTTTTGTGTGAACATGGTAGATATTGTGTGTGTGTGGGGAGGGGGGGGGGTGGTTGGTTGTAAGTGCTAGTATGCTACAATTACACAAACCCTCACGGCTGATAAAATGAAGCCATCAGGCCTGACAGAGAGGTGGATTGACCTCTGACAGTCAATCCTTGCTGAATCACAGCCTAATTGGCACTTTCAACACACTTTCAACACAAAATGATGGATCACCTGACAGGGGCCTGATGAAACAACCAAGACGTCATATTAGAGTTTATCACTGTTAACAACTTCTTTTCCGTTGGGAATATATTAGTCTCACCGTCTGATACACACTGCACACAAAATTGTGCTTTCTTAAAATGGTACAGTACAGTCAGAGTGGTTAATGTGGCATCCGGTTGGTGGCTGTTTATAAGAGTGCCTTGAACAACATTTAAAGGAACACAGGACTTATTTTAGCCGTAAGCAACTTCTTAAATCTTTTCACTTTACAAGATGTTAATGGAAGTACTGGGTGGTGTGGATTACTTGTGGATTATTGTGATGTTTTTATCAGCTGTTTGGACTCTTATTCTGACGGCACCCATTCACTGCAGATTATGCATTGCTGAGCAAGTGATGTATTGCTACATTTCTCCTAATATCTTCTGATGAAGAAACAAACTGATCAACATCTTGGATGGCATGAGGTTAAGCTCATTTTCAGCACATTTTCCTTTTTGGGTGAACTATTCCTTTAATTGGAAGACTTGCGACATCAAATATCTAAAAAAGGATGGTTTATATATATATATATATATATATATATATATATATATATATATATATATATATATATATATATATATATATATATATATATATATATAATCTTTTTTTTACCATGTATTTTAATTTATTATTTTATTTGTTTATTTTTGCATTAACAAACTGATAACAATAAATGGATGTCACATGCTCTGCTTGTCCTTGAAAAGGTCATTGGGGAATTCAAAGAAATTCTTGTATTATGACTTGTATTATGGAAATAAAAAGAGCACTGGATTCTCCATTGAACTAGATCTCGGCTGTTAGCTGCTGAGCTCAGCCGTTCCTTTGGTCTTTCTGTATGTGAGAGAAACATTATAAAAGCTGCTCACTTGAGGAGATTAAATATGCTGTGAAGTGGTTGGATTTATTGAGATGGATCTGTGTGAAGTCCTCATTAAGTGCCCAGCGGGATTTAACTCTCAGTCCCTCAGATTAAATATTACCCATGACTCCAGGGTTAATCAGAAGTAAAGCCCCACTCTAGATAAAAATCACAGTTTGTACGAAGCTACAGTCTTCTTCATCCAAAAGAAAGAAAGGTATCATGGATTCAGTGCATTTTGGAAAATAAATAAATAAATAAATTTTATAATAAATCTTTGAAAATCATAACCTGGATTTAAATTTGTAATGTTATTATAACCTAAAGATGTTACGTAAAAATGTTTGAAACAGAAAATTGTGTTTTTCATCTTGCCATTTTCTTGGTAAAGAAAACACATTTTTACTCAAATTAATCAAAATCAGTGATGTGAATAACGGCGTTATAAATAACGGCGTTACTAACGGCATTACTTTTTCCAGTAACGAGTAATCTAATTGATTACTCTTCTCATCTTAATAACGCCGTTACCGTTACTGCCAAAAAATGCGGCGCGTTACTATAACTGATGATGAAGCTGTTTTTTTTTTTTTCATCAGACCAACTAGATCTCTGAGCGAGAGGCAAATACTTTTTTTTACTGTTCTTCCTTGGTTAGTGGGCAGAGCACGAGACAAGCGCATAAATGCTGACGATTGGCTGAGGTAGAGTAAAATTTAATTCTAAGCCAATCAGAGGTAGAGTTGGGCGGGTGTTCGAAAGCACGCATAGTAGTGATGGGAATTCGGCTCTTTTGGGGAAGTCGTGGCCTAATGGTTAGAGGGTTGGACTCCCAATCGAAGGGTTGTGGGTTCTAGTCTCGGGCCGGACGGAATTGTGGGTGGGGGGAGTGCATGTACAGTTCTCTCTCCACCTTCAATACCATGACTTAGAAGCCCTTGAGCAAGGCATCGAACCCCCAACTGCTCCCCGGGCTGCCCACTGCTCCGGGTGTGTGCTCACAGTGTGTGTGTGTGTGTGTGTGTGTTCACTGCTCTGTGTGTGTGCATTTCGGATGGGTTAAATGCAGAGCACAAATTCTTGGCTGAATGTCACTTCACTTTTGACTCAGCTCACTGAAAAGAGCTGGCTCTTTGGCTCACAAACGGCTCTTTAAATGGCTCTTTGACTATAATATTTCAATTTTTATTACATAATTATTTAATTTCTATAGGCTAAATTAGAAAAAATAGAGTCGGCTCTTCAGATATGCGAGCCATCTCCAGAAGTTCAACTAAAAGAGCCGGCTCTTAGAGTCGCTCATTCGCGAATCGCAAACGACTCATCAAAAGCTCATTCTCGAACGAGTTGATCCATCATCACTAACGCTCATTCGCGAACGACCCATCATCACTAACGCTCATGAATTGCGAACAACCCATCATAACGCATAGTCGGACAGGACAGGACACACAAGGAACAACACAAGCCAGTCAGTCAACGAGAGACAGGTATGGCGACGAGCCCAAATAATCCAAAAGTAGCCTTCTCTAAATGGAAGTATAGGCTATACATTACTTTTTCCTTCAAGAAATTAAAGAAACAATAAAAGGAAATATCAAAAGTTCCCAAACATCTATCGTGTTATTTGCATTGATCCACTATATAAACATAATATCTACATACATGGAATTTGATTGGAGGCTAGTCTCACTTTGTCCCACAGCAACAATTTTTTTTAGATGTGTGTACAATGTTTCATGTTTCTGTTAATAATGTATTGTATTAAGTGTCCATTACATTATAATATTCAGATTTATCATAAATAATTGAACATGCACATGTATTTTAAGTTCCTTTAAAGAGGGGTAGAGGTGGGGTCACATTTGAGCATTTAAAATTAAATTTTACTTGAAAGTAATGCAATAGTTACTTTCTTAAGTAACTAGTTACTTTTAAAATTTGTAATTGAGTAGCTAATTTAGTTACTTTTTGGAAGAAGTAACTAGTAACTGTAACTAATTACTTTTTAAAAGTAACTTGCCCAACACTGATCAAAATGGATTTATTGCATTTTGGAACCAATCTATAAATTCTGTTCAAAGCAAGATTTGTATTTTTTTTTTTTTTTTTTTAAATAAGTCTCTTTATTTGATAAAAAAAAAAACATCAAAAACAATACAGTAAAAACAGCAATACTGTAAAACATTTTTGCAAATTAAAATAAAGTTTTTCTATTTTAATAATTTTTTTAAATGTATATCAGCCATTTTTGCAGTCTTCAGTGTCACATGATCCCTCAGAAATCTGATATGCTGATTTGCTGCTCAAAAACATTTCTTATTATAGGCAATGTTGGAATCAGTTGTACTGCTTTTTCACCCAGGATTTTTAATTTTTATCATTTTAAAGTATCCTTGAGTAAAAATATCACTTATCTAAAAATCTGAATGACAAGGCAAAGCGAGCGTGAGACTGGCGAGCTTTACATTCTGTCAGGTTTCCATTCTATATACAGTATATATCAGTTAATAGATTTCCCATTATGTTTCCCATAAATTGAAAGACGCGTGGAAATTATTTTCTGCATTGCCCAAAAAGCCACAGATATTAAGCTTTATTTCAGCTGAAAATATGTTCTTTAATTATTATTATGATTATTATTTGTTTATGAATCACTTTGAATATACATTGGTTTTACGCGTTCTGTTGGGGTTTCTCAACTAGCATTATTTAAAAAAAGCTTTTCAGTTCCTCTTAAACAACAGATTTAACCCAAATCAAACCGGGCAACCCGAGTGTGCCTCCTCCTGGAGAGTGTAAACACACCTCACACAGAGCTCTAAGGAAACAAACTCATCGGCTGCCACCAGCAAACAACCTCCAATCACGAGCATCGAAAACAGGTCTCATTCCCTGTCAGGAGTGTCACCATTAAGTAATGCGTCCTCCAGCTAAATCCGTGCTAAAGTGGCTCAGAGAGGAGATTTTATAGCTACCTGCAGAGTGATCCACAAATGAGGAACGGAGCAGGAATCAGGCTTTGTCATTACCTGAGACTGTAAATGAGAAAGGCTCATCAGCCACGCACCCTGGCATAGAAGCATCTCCCGAGCTCCGCTACAGCCCTGCCCGGCTCTGTCTCTAATGATAAACACCATTAGCCATTGTGCGCAACACTAATGCGCCTATCTGGGGAGCGCAGGCTGCCACCAGGATAAAGCAGCCCGCCTCTCTAATCACTGGGTTTGTTCCTCCTCAGTGGCACGGCACAAATGGAGGAGAGGGAGGGAGGTGGGCTGTCTATGGGGCAGTCAGGTGGGACCTTGTGACCACGGCTGGGGCAACTCTAGGATTTTAGTTCTACCTGCCCTGATGAAGCAAAACAGGTTAGACCAACATAAGATGGTCTGCTGGTTACCTCGTCAGGTCAGCCCAGTTTTAGCTGGTCAGAATCAGAAAGAGCTTTATTGCTTACACACATGGAATTTGTCTTGGTGGCAGAAGCTTCCAGCACACAGACAGGTTGACAAGTGACAAGACACAGATAACAAAATAAAATAAAAAAAATAAAAGTGAGTAAAAATAAATATGTAAGAACTAAAACACAATAAACATGCACAGATGTGCTATAGACAAATTATGCAAGGGAATGTGGATAGATTATATTTTAATAAAATTAAAACAAAATTGGACTGAAATAAATTAATTTATATTTTATTTCATGTTAATGTTACATTATGTTAAATGAATATATATATATATATATATATATATATATATATATATATATATATATATATATATATATATATATATATGTGTGTGTGTGTGTGTGTGTGTGTGTGTGTGTGTGTGTGTGTGTGTGTGCGTGTGTGTGCTCCTGTTTTTGTTACATATCAGGACACAACTCTGTATAGTGACATGGGTATGACACAGGTTTTATAAGGAGAGGGTGACTTATGAGGACATAACCCATGTCCCCATTTTTCAAAACGCTTATAAATTATACAGAATGAGTTTTTTTGAGAAAGTACAAATGCACAAGTTTCCTGTGAGGGTTAGGGTTAGGGGTAGGGTTGGTGTAGGAATATACAGTTTCTACATTATAAGAACCATTACGCCTATGAGATGTCCCCACTTTTCACAAAAACAAACGTGTGTGTGTGTGTGTGTGTGTGTGTGTGTGTGTTTGTGTGTGTGTGTGTGTGTGTGTGTGTGACATTGCCATGTTGTGCTTACAACAGGCTATGCATTTTTTGGATAAATTATTATAATTTTTTTTAGATATTTTTATTTGTCATTTGAACCTAAAAACCTAACTTTACCAACTTAAACCAACTAATTTAAACCAGCTAAGACCAAGAGGTAACCTTAGGCTGCTTTCAGCTGGTGAGTTTGAGGAGTTCTCTGGAAATCTTTGGATAAGATTTTGATGAGCATTTACGGTACCCTGTGCCAAATATTGCTACTCTTGTCACCTACGAACAGGTCCACCGCTGACTGGCAGGAACTATAATGCTCAACTTAACACACTTTTTAAATGACTGCTAGCTAGAGGATTTAGAATGAAATAACCTCAGCTAGCTTACTGCAGCCGCTGTCTTCAGCAAACGCGAAGAGAAGATCACACAATCACAATTTTTTAAGGGAGGCTTAGATGAAAAATAGAGGTCTGGCAATGCCTATGAGGAGAGACGAGACCAGGAGAGAAGATGGAAATATAATACATTCTTTTTGAAAAGAACAGCACGTATTGTCTCCTTTCAAGTACAAACACTTCAGGACTTGAAGACGCTGAAAGGTAATTTAAGTTTCTGAAATGTGCTTTGAAAAGCATGAATCACTATGAAATGAGTAGTCTAGCATAAACTACTCAAATGTGAATGCATTTCCTCTTTCTGATCAGCTGCTCATCATTTTAACGGATAAGACATAATGAATCAATTTTAAATTACGGTGGCAGAAAAGGAAAAAGCTGTTCTATTACGCTTTGAAATTCCACTCCAAATAAATACTGGGCCGTCTTGCCTCCATTTGTGACCTTTAATTCAATGTGCCACAGCAAAGGACATTGCAGATTTTTTCTCATTTCATTCACTTTAATTGAGCTGTCCAAACTCAACCCATAAACCCTGAAAGAAAAGCAATAAGCAAAAGCAACAGCTCTATACGTTGTGCCCATTTTGTTCAAATTTACTTTGTTTCCACTAAAACAGTCAGCTGCTTGCTGCGCGAGGAACAGCCATCGGTGATGCTAAACACGAAACCAGATTCAGTACTGGCACTCAGATGTTCTACCATCCGTCAGAGCAATCACAACCAATCAGATTCAACACCTCTCAAAGCTACAAAGCCAGTGGAGCGCATACAGACATGAGCGCTGAGATCATGATGGCTGAAATAGGGCCAATCTCTGAGAAGAGTGCTTAATAGATTTACCGCTAAACAAGTGAGGAAATTCACCAACAACTGGAAGATCTTTCGGTTTCTGTTTTGTATTGGGCTCACAAAACTCGTCAAAAACATGTCCCAGTCATAGTTTATTCCAAAACTCAATGAAATGATTTTTGCACCATTTCCACAAGTGCACATACACACCGGTGAACGATGAAGATGAAAAGGGCTCAAAAGTGTTTTATGCACTGGAAGTCACTGCTTAAATACATAAAATGGCATTTTCTACTCAAACTAGTAGGTTAGATTACTGTAGACAAATGGCAGTCACTATACAGTATATAGAGAGAATTGTTTGAGTGAGTGATTCAATCATTATTGTTAGCAACACTATGTCACTTTTTCTTTGTTGTATATTTACATTTAAATTAAATGTATGCATTTAGCAGATGCTTTTATCCAAAGTGACTTACAGTACATTCAGGCTATCCATTTTTATCAATGTTCCCAGGGAATCGAACCCCCAACATTACGCTTTATAGCACAATGCTCTACCAATTGAGCTACAGGAACCAAATCACTACTGTACATTTATAATAAGTGATTATTTTTGGACTATAGTAGTCTGTTCGGGTCGTCACCGCTGCGGAGTAACACATACCTGCATGAATCGCCATAGACGTAAACTTGGAGAAGTAGTTCCGGTTGGAATGCTCTTCTGCGGGATGCATGGAGTTCTGTTTATTAACCGCTAGAGTGTCAACAATTTACATAGTTTTGCTTTGAGGCTCCAACATGCTTCAAGTTAAATCGAATAATGAACTGTTGTGGCTTTATTTGGAATAAAATCAAGCCAAAATGAAGTTTGCTTGGAGTTGAGCGAACGATTCAATGATTATCTATGCTCTTTTCTCATTTTGATGAGAGAAAGTGTGTATTTTTATATTTATTGATTAATATTATTTTTATATTCTAAATGAAAAATTTGCATTACTGTGACATTTTTTTACTTTTTAAAAATTGTGTCCCAAACTAAAGCTATTTAAACCTACAAAAAATTCATTTTTAATTGTTGTCGGTTCCCTTCCATTGACTTTTGAGCTAATAATATTTTGAATCCTTTGGAAACTAATCCTTGTAGAAACCTGTCTGTATTTTTACATTTCCATAAGAACGTTGGCCCCCACAATGCAATTTCAGGTTTTAATTTCCTTTTAGGGATATTTGGGGACAACCGTCTCCCTCCTTCTCACTACTTTTTTTTTTTATTGGGCCGTCTTCTTCTCACCCACACACAGTAGATAACACAACCTTAATTTGCATGCAAGCACATAAGACACACATTTTATCTCTTTTGCTGACACAGTCTCACACACACACAAAGGCACACAATAACTGTCTCTTTACTCCCTCTCGTTCTACACACACATGCACCCTGCAGATCAGGAGTGTGTGTGCTTGTAGTCGAGGAGGGATTAATCAAGCCAAGCAGCGTGAGCGGGGCTAAGAGACTGCCATCTCACTCTGTCTCTCCTTATCTGTCTGTCTGCCTGCCTTCCCTGCCTATCCATCGCCTGCCAAGTCGCTTCCCTGCCCCGTTCCCTGCCTCATTGTTTGCACGCTTCCCTCCAAGCCTCCCGCCGGTTCCCGTAGCTCCAATGGCCCACTTTGCGGGGCGCCAGATAATCAGAATCTAGTCTTCTGTGAAGGAGACATTTGTCTTGCCTCCATCAAAAGCTCATGTTCGCCCACTGAAACATCGCTGGCATTTAGAGCATGCCAATCAATGAATGTATGAGTGAGGAGATGCATTGTGCATGGGGAATGTGTAAGGATAAATCCATCCATTAAAGGAGCCTTGAGTGTAGGCATGGCCGCTACACATCCCGGGGTTTAGAAAAAATGGCGAGTAATGGGCTTTTTGAGGTGAAGGGGACCGGCTTTCTTTGTAAAGGTTCTATTTCGGCGAACGGCTCATGCATGCGCTGACAGAAAGTCAAGTCAAAGCTAACTTTCGAGACTGAAAACATTAGAAGTGTTATTAACTGAAAACGTTGGATTAGTTTATGTTCTTTTATATTATTTAAAAAAACTGCGAGCATGAAAGCAACACAATCTATTTTTTTTATAAACATTTACATTGTTTAGATTTATTTCCTAATCATTTATTAATTTAAAGCCAGTATTATTATTAGTATTTTGTATGTTTATTTTTGGGTAGTTTTTTCACTGACTTCTGTTAAGTCTAATGGCTTATTATTCCTTCCCATGCTCCCCCCACCTACAATCCCTGTCGGTACTAAGACTCGAACCCGGAATTTTTCATTTATAACGCGATTTCATCTAACGCTCTAACCATTAGGTCGCAACTACCCCGTATGCCTTTTGCAAAAATATGCAATTTGTGGTTATTTGGTAAAAAAACAAATATGAGATAAGTTGATTATATTTGTATGCCCATAAATTAAGATGAAATTCTAACTGCAATGTAAATTTAATGATACCGGTAGACTACATGCATAAAATGCATATAAATATAACATAAATGATCTCCAATATGTCTTTGTAACATGATATTTAAATGTTTAGTCTTATAATCCAAACTCTGCAATTTTTTACTGTGTTTGCAAAACATATAATGACATGCAATACAATGATGAAACCTAATGTATAATATATTATACTCATATTTGAGCATGCTTTTATTTTTCTTTTTTTTAAGCATGTGTTATGATTCTGTTGTGTCTATGTGTTCTCTGGCCAGTCCACACAAACACAGATATTTTAAAAACCTAAACCTCATTCGTCCACATGCAAACACAGGATCGGGTAACTGAAACCGATCCTTTTGGAAAACTCCTGCCAGGATGAAGATTTTGAAGATTTCGAATCACTGCCTCACATGATTCGTTCAAAAACAAATTTATTCAAGGAATTAAACACTGCGTTGCGCTACACTGTTGTAAATAATTATTAGCATATTCATGTGCTTATATTCACAAAAGAACATTGCTTGTGCAATGAATATACATGGGAATTTTTTCTGTCATTGCTTGAATTGTGAGGGCATTTTAACTGCAATCTATAGGCTTCATCATGCAGTGAATGCTTCTGTACTTGGAGTTTTTTTTTTTTTTTTTTTTTTTGCTAATTTGGTGACACTCATGAGCTCAAATATCATCTTTCAGTCCTTCACAGTCACGCACAGTGACACATACAGCACAATGACATTATGTTGGGGAATGTCTTTATATTCTAATCGAGAAAAAAGAACTTACAAAATTGTGCTTGAACCATTTTGCATGAAAATATTCAGTTCCTGTGGCTCAGTGGTAGAGCATTGTGTTACCAGCACAAAAGGTTGTGGATTTGATTCCCAGGGAACACACATACTGGCTAAAAAAATGTGCAGTCTGAATGCACTGTAAATCGCTCAGATAAAAGCTTCTGCTAAATGTAACATTCTGCTTGTGTGATGCTTGTTACTGTACCGATTTCTGATTGGCCTATAGCCATTATTTAGTTCATGAAGTAAATAATGAAAAATTGAATTTGCATGATACATTTTACATAATACACAACATTATTCATCTAAAGGGGATGGTTAGAGGGGATGGTGACTTCAAAGGAGGGATGCTTTTTGTCATTTTGTTTCCACCAGGGGCATGCCATCCCCCCACATCCCACCAAAATTTGAGCCCTGGATATTCGTATGTTTAGTGTTTTCCCAGTTTATTGGATTATTGAAGTTATTGAACTCTACTTCATTGTCTTGCCTTGCATTTGGATCATTGCACACACCATCGTGTGACAGAAGACCAGACCAAACTGAAGTTGAACTTGTGTGTCTGTGCACTATATGGATAATGTAGCTGTTCTTCTCCTTCTGCTGGAGAAATAGAGCTTCAATGCTTTCCAAGAGTAGGAGTTGGCGAACAACGATTCACTGCTCACTATCCCCTCTCCCAAACCAGAGTCTAGCCAGCCTTCCACCTTCAAGAATGTGCGTTTATCAAATATGATACAGTACATTGTTAATAGAGCTTCTATCAGAAAACATCACTGACAGAGCCTTTTAGCGCATCCTTTGACAAGTGATAGTACATAAACAGTTGCTGTAAAATCATGAGCATGCATCCAGATCAAAATACTATTTCTATCCATATCTAATATGAATTCATAAATATTAATTTTCTTCATAACAAACTCCTCTAATTATTTTTCCCCCACAAAAAAACAAAAACAAAACAAAGCTTTTCATTGCTGCAGAACTTTACCTGTTATGTTTTACCCTTCTATGATTTTTATTTGTAAAAGTAGCAAACCCACAAGAGAGGTCAGGTGAAAAAAAATACATAGAATAAAAAAGCATTATTCGGCAATACTGAAATGATTTTTCACATGACTTTTCAAAGCTTGCATTACTAGTGTTGTCAGATCTTGTGGCCGCTAACCCCAAGATATTATATATAAACATAATTGAATTATATATACATTTGTTTATTAGATTTTTTTCTAAAAGAGTAATAATGAATACATAAAAAAGAGGCTGATAAATTATTATTCCAGCACAGATAACTATTATTCCAGCACTTTTTTATGAATTAATGATCAATTATTATTATTACTGTTATTTAACATTACAAAATTCATATAATAATGTTATAATAACAATACTTATTCATAAAATAATCAGAAGGCATATTATTATTATTTTTATTGTTGCATTCCAACATTTGATTGTGAAAAAAAAAAAATGTATTAGTAGTAGTAGTAGTATATATATAAAAAGAAGAAACCTTTTATTGATTTAAATGAGGCATAATCTCTTTTTATATGCATATTTTGATGAGTATTAACATGTGATGTCAGAATGCGAAGATAACACTAACAACAGATATGACAGGTTGTATTTATTGGACCAGTCTTGAAAATCCCTTTGAGAGCAATTCACAATGTCAGACTGACAGCTGTCGACTCTTGTAATGACAGCATCTGATGGAAGAAGTTTCTGTAGTGATTTTAGCTGATGAAGTCCCCTAGTGCCAGCACAAGCCTGCCGAGGACTTTCATGACATGTTAGTGAGACTATTTCTCAAGGCAGGCCTTGTTAGAAACTGCAGCCTAGACAAGTCCTCCCTAAACTGAGCATGCAATTCGCCTTCATTTGTTAAAAGAAAACACAAAAGAGAGAAAACAGAAAAGTCAGCAGTAAACAAACACGCATGGCTGCTTGTGGTGATGGTGCAGCAGTTTGCGTCTGACACCCATTTAGTTCTGCGATCCTGAGGAAGCTGGAAAGACCGGGCTGGCAGACTGTCTGTGTCATTAGCTGTTCACAATCCTAGTGAGCAGTCTCGTTGTGTTCTTGTTACATAGGCAGCTGCCTTTAAAGACAGCCAAAAGTTTCTTTTCACAGTTGATTTCAGCCGAGTTTTGGCATTAGCACTTGTTGCTAAGCGAATCTAATCAACATAAAAATACAAATCCTACACAAATACATTGCTAAATATTGTGATTAAAAAGGCCACTATTGCTTTTGCTTAGATTTGTATTCCACCAATATTTGCACTTTTAACTTAATTTCTTTGCTTTTCTCCTTTTTTTATTAGTAGGTCTACTAATAAACGGAATATGGAACACTAGTTTTGTTTCCATTACAAATTTTCACAATACTTTGGCAATATTTTATAAATGTTGATAAAAAAAAAAAAATATTGCGAAATGACGGCATTACCATTAACTGATGTTATTCAACTAAAATGTTTTATTTTTAATTTTTTTTTCTTGCAATAAGTCAACGTACGGAGCCGTGCGGATACATGGCATGCAGGAAAAAAAGTAGCCTAAATCTTTCCCAGGATTTATTCATTTGTTCCCTCGATTTGCTAAATCGTGTACACTTTTAAATACACCATGTGACCTGTTACTGCAAAAAAAAAAAAAAATCCATTGCAGTTTTGCGAAAAAATCTTGTTTGCATTGCTTGTAAAACCACCTCAAGTTTGTGGCTTTTTATTTATTTATTTTTTTGCCAAATTGTACCCTTTTCCATTAGGTATATTTTCAATTTGCGCAACTTGAAGGGAAATGGAAATGCAACTACTGTAATTGACAAACATAAGAAGAAGAAAAAAAGGTTCTTTATGATCTCCTATTTTAATACGTGCATTTTCAAAGAAAAGAAAAATAAAATGTTCAGGAAAGATATGTATTTAAACTAATAATTATACTGCATTTAAGCATATTTTATGGCGTGATATGATGTGAAGCTAACATTGTGTGCTTTGGATTAATGTATGATACCCTCATTGTCTTTTGTCCTTATTTTATCTTTTTACTTGTAATTGTTATTATTTTACTGCATAATGATAATAAAAAAAGAATGATATATGCAAACAGAAGTACAACTATTCAAGAATAAAAATATTTCAAAAAGAAAACGATTTGGTTCTATTCATCTGTTGTTGATTGAATGTTGACGTGAGCATTGCTCTCAAAAAGAAAGTTGATGAATACAATTTTGAAGAAGTAGATTGTAAGCGGACACAATTATTGGAGAATCATGTGTCACTGTCACCAGAGAAAAGTCTGTGGCTTTCACTGGAACTTCCAGTGTTTCTGATAAAAGCTTCCTTGCCAATAGAAAAAAAAAGAAAGAAAAGATATTTAAAATTTCATTGTGTAGGCAGTCAACTCACTAGGTTTCCAAACAGAACAGAATATGAAACACAATGCTTGAGACTCTAAAGTTCAACACACACACACATGGACATGTATTCTGTAATAGCGAGCTAACACTGCGCTGACATTAGGCCAGGCCTTGTGTCCGCTAACCGCAAGATTACTGCCAGAGCTAATGTGTAAAGGATGTAGCCTACACATAATCTAGAGTTGCTAAACTGCACTAGCAGAAAGCGGATCTAATTGGACCACAGGTTTCCATGGAGGGCAATTTGTTCCTGTTCTCAGCAGTGACCGTCATTGAAATATAATGTGAACTGTGGCTTCACCTCAGCAACTATTCAATAATTTGTCTGTGTGTTTCAAACTATGAAGAATTAAGAGACGAAGAAAATAAAAAAGGGCTGTAAGCATAAAGGGCAGTAAACTTATTCCCTAAAAGCTCGGGCCATAATAGACACTTTTCATAGTCTTTGTGGCCTTTGGAATATAATGCAGTTCTGTGAATATTAAATAATTTGCTGCATTAAATGGCATACGGAGCAAGAACTCATTATATTCCCTGCTGGCTTCAAGAAAACTTTAAAAGGGCTCATTTTGACACACAATGTAATAATTATACATATTTCTTCTGTATTATTGAAGTGCAGGGAATGTAAAGGAATGCACAAGTCTCATGCTGGGTCTATGGAGACCAGGGGTCAAGGTTCGCCAGTTAGTTTTGCAAATGAGTCCCTGCTGGTAGATATGCCATTGCTGGGGGAAAAGTGTCAATGTCTCAATTGATGACCATTCAAAAGGAACTACGAATAGTAACATTACATACTTACTGTATCTTTTATTCATTGTATTTCACTGTAATTGTATGTGTTTTAGTTACAGTTTTAGTATTCTCTCTCTCTCTCTCTCTCTCTCTCTCTAATCTGTACATATACATCTAACCTACTACATATTTTGAATTGTATAAATATATAAACATACACATTTTATGTTATAAAAATAACATTGAAATGTATAATACTGCATATATGTGTTTGTACAGTATGTATACAGAGTATAATTCAGTTATTATTATTATTGTGTATTTGCAAAAACCTTGAAAGCAGCAGCCACTTCCTGATATTCATAACCATCTGTGTGCCCTGAGTGACATCATTAATAGTCCAGAGACCACAGCCACATGCTGGATTTCATTACATCCCCTCCAAGAGACAGGACGTGTTACAGAGCCCCGATTGCTTTATTAAAACCCTGTGACCTTCACATCATATTCACAACCTCCATAAAAACAACACATAAAGACACATGATACCCGCTAGCATGGTCCCATGAAGGGCAGAGCCTGAAGTGGCTCCTCTTGGGCCAGTGTGTTATACTCGTCATCTGCTCACCTGTATCCCCCCTAATTCAATCTATGTCCACGGGGAGCACTTTTCTTGCTGCCAAAATCAAAAATGAGAAAATATCACTCATTAAACTGGTTTATGAGGGGGGATGCTTGTGTGGCCAAACTACATTTCAGTCATCCTCTTTGGAGGTACTTTAAAGTGTCAATAACACATAAAGTGCACCTTTAACTCTTCATTATGCTTCATTAGTATTAAATCACATCCTGTCAATATTGTAATTAATTGTAATTCTAGATAGGTACTGCTAAATTATTACTAAATAAAATAAAAAATGTAAATACTCATTATATAACCTAATATGACAAATAGCTTTACATAATTTTAATTGAATATATTTTTAGATTAAATAAAAATCCAATCGAAAATTATCCACTGAGCCCATTTTACATTGACACAAATCACGAGAAAACATAAAAAATGTCATAATAATGACTTTTGAACTTGTATAAGAACTAAATTCTTAAATGAAATCTCAAATAAAAATACTAACAATATAACAATATAAAATAGCTAAAATAAACACTATTATTCAAAATAGTTGTTTCTAAATAATAATCAGTTAATCAATTAATCAATCAATCAAGTGAGTCCATTTAACATGGACCGAAATCATTTGCAAACAAAAGTATGTCATAAACATGAGTTCTCAACTTAGAGAATAGACTGAAACCATGCATATGTGATACATATTGTCAGGGTTGTAATGGGACAGCAATGGACCAGACTGATTGTTAGTTTCAGTCCGTTCCTGGGTTCATCTGAAGCACTGTGCCTTGAGCCGCCCATCTCTCCCTCTCCAATTGCAGGAATATGGTGCCTACAGTAATCAATGGTGATGAATGAGAGGAAAGGCTTTCTTTATTCTGCTCCTTGCTGAATAGAAGGTTTCCATTATCTCTCACAATGTATTCACTCTATCAAAGTGACAGGGTTCAGGGCAGCCACACTCCACTGCCCTCCCCCGTACTCTACCTTTCAGAACAAGGCGAGAGTTACAAAGAGGAACTTCTAATGTGTCGACATGTGGCGTGTACCATCCCAAACTGATGCTGCTGTATGGGGAAGTTTAATTTGACCTAAGAGAGTGGTTTAAAAGCCAAACTGTTCATTTCCCGGCATAGTGGTTATTGAATCTTTGTAATTATTGGTACTGCAGGTCGCCAGTCTCCTCAGCTCCAAAACCATTTAGAATTAAAGTACTACCTGCTGTCACAGGTTAAGCCAAACGCGGTTGTTTTGAACCAGTGTTAGGACTTAAAAACTGAGAAAAGTATATGCCCTGGGGTAAAACAGCCGCCCATGAATGTGAAGTGTTGGCCCTCTGGCAGAAGAGGCTAACCTCCAGACAGAATTCAGAACACCCCTGAGGGTATAAGCATGAACTCCATGAAAACCATGATCTGAATCTTCTGTTTTATTGATGTGCCAATATAGTAACAACAAACCACTGCTGCCACTTTTGCCACTACTCTGTAAAATATTGTTAGGGTTTTCTAACAATACAATAGAATAAAATTAACCAAAAAAAAAAAATTTAATATTGACACCTAGCAGTTGAATTTTCAAAATATTGAAAATAAATATTGGATAGAGAGTCGTTTCTCCAGACCTTTCCTATTTAGACTCTACACAGGTTGCCAGATTGAGGGTATGCAAGAAGAACAACGATGAGTTTATTTATCTGTTTTAATAGTGTAATGTTGCTGGAACAGGTGAAAACAAGCAAAGACGATGATCTATTTGCACGAAGTAACAAAATAAACTAAGAATTAGAAACACAAAAAACCAGGAGAGAGAAAGAGAGAGAGAGAGAGAAAAAAACTAAACATGGCAAACCAAACAACCATTATGTACAAAACTGACCAAGTCGAAGGGAACAAAAGGCTAACAAGCAACAGGTGAGACTGATTAATTGCCATGACAACTAATAACCGTTAACTAAACACAGGAAGTGATCACAGGAAACAATAAGGTCAAGGAACACATTTCACAATAAAAGTCCAAAGACAAACACAAGAAATCTACACATATGATACACAGAGCTTTTTAGATTGATGCTGAGGCTTTTCAAGTCAGGTAGAATCTGCAATCTCTAACCCAAAGGCTGCCTGCTGGCTTTCATGGTTGCACTACGCTGTGATTTCCGCCAACTGGCAACCTGGGATGCTGAAATCCTTAATGGATAAACTGGCAATAAGCGGAAACACACAGACTAGACCAAAACAAAAACAGACATTCCAACATGAAACACACATTTTAAAGTAGCATGTTTCCTAAATATCGGGGCAGTCATGGTCTAATGTTTAGAGAGTTGGATTTGTAACCCAAACGTCACGTGTTCGTGTCTCGGTACCAACATATTACTGCTCACTGTGTTAATGAAACTGAATAAAAAATGTGTTTTACTGTCTGGGGTCAGCCATCAGTAGATAATGGGGGTGTGTGATGGTACCGAAAATGGGGGAAGGGGGTTCAAACCTTTGTCACTTTTTTCACTTTTGATGAGTTTGTTTCATGCACAAGTTAGTTAATGGGCTTTTTGTCATTGACTTACAAAAAGTTTTCTGCAGGAGTTAGTGTTAGAGGCTGCTAGTATACAGGGAGGCGCCAGCACTGATCTTGCATACCCCTCAGCAAATATGCAGTTGCGCCCCTGGCCAAACCTACCTAAATAGTGGCGGAGTTACTAATAGTCACAGTGCGCCTTTACTTCCTGTATGTTACATTACCTTCAGCATGGGGTAATTTCTCGCTTGGCTTCCAAGCATTAGCTATAATATCCTTGTCATTCTGCATAAACCTATTACCTAGTCAGACACCAAAAAGCCATTTGTGGGTCTAAAAGCTTTTTCAAGGCGAATGCACCTTAAAAGTAATAGGATAGTAGGCAGCCTACATGTGCAACTGATAACATGGGAGAGATGGACTTCCAAATCATACGTAGCTTTCTTGCTCAGTCTATTGTGAAAATGTCTCCATTATCTCTGGCAGTAGATGGCTTCTGTTTGGAATCGGCAGTTAAGCACATTTTTGGCGGCATTCTATCAGTGATGAAATGCGATATCCGTAGGACATACTGTAGAAGTGGCAAAGTAATTATTAATATTAGCGCGAGTCCAAAGTGAGGCATTCAGCTGTGACTAACTTCAAACGTCATTTCAAATGAAATGATACATCCAGTCAAATCAGCCTTCTGACTGTCATTTGCTCATATCACTTCCCATTGAGTGAAATTATGATCCTACTGCTAGTATCTGAACACACAGTATCACTGCAGTGATGGATGGCACTTGTCAGACTTGCCATTGGTCTTCTTTTGAAGCAACAGAACAGCCTTTTAGAGTCTCTAAAACACTTGCAAATCAAGAGACAAAGTCAAGAGAACGTTAACACAACAGTCATGTACTAAACACAGAAACTTTTGGGAAGATGTCGCATACAGATGGCAACACTGTCAAAACAATCACCTTTTTATAAAAATCCAAGAAAACTAATAAAAACTGTATTATGCATTCCCTCCAGAAAACGCTGATTATTTTTATGATTGTTGCGGGCAAAAATCCTTGATTTTGCGGCAGGTTTTCTTAAAAGATGCGATGGAATATGCGGGATATTTTTGCAATCTTATGCGATGAAATTGAGGAACTTGCAAAAACTGCGGTTTGATGAAAAAGAGGAAAAAAGGTGACCCCCCCCCCTAAATTATTTTACATACTACTAATATACTTACAACTGTAAGGTTTTGCTAGTATTCTGTCACAAAAAAGTACAAGCTTACAACTGTAGAGGTGCATCAACTTCTGAATGAAACTACAACAGTCCACTGTGAAAATGAAAACTAACTGCGTAGGCTTTAACACTGGCCTATCATTCGCCATCCTCATCCTCATCCCTCTCTCAAAATAATTTGCCCCCACTGTCATGTAACACACCGGGTAACTGCTTCGCGCGGTCTTTTGCGCTTATTTTGTAGGCAGATGAGAATGATTTGTGTCCTTCACCCTGGTTTCACCGCGGGGTTCACAGATGATGTTCACGTCGCACAATTACGTCACTTCATAAGGTTCCCATTGGGAAATAATTGCGATTTACTTGTGTGAGGTAAACGCAAATTTTTTCAACTTTCTGCTAAGACATATGTGACTTTTTTGCAACAAAAATTATTATTATTATGAAATCATGCTACCTCCGCATATTTTGCTTCCTGAAATCGGCAATTTATGCAGCGAAAGTGCGGCATATTTGAAAAAATGCGACCGCCGCATAAATATGCGGCCCTTGGCTGATTATGCATTAAATCAGGCAATCGCATAATCGCGTTTTTCTGGAGGGACTGATTATGCATGCCAGGCCAGTTGGCGATGTCACTTTGTAAAGAACTTTCAACTGTAACTTTAAACTGTTCATTTGATCCAACATGGCCGCCAAAGTTCTAAACTGTTATTAAGGTTTTTTTTTTCTTTTTTCTTTCTTTTTTTTTTTTTATATATATCCTAAATGAAGTCCCATTGGCCATTTTAGTTTAAAAAAAATAAAAAAATAAATAAAAGAGAAATAAAAAAGGGGCACGGTTAATGCTTAAAACAAGTGTTAATATTATTGCCAGCTTTGCCTTCAAGAATGTTTAAAGGAATGTTTAAATTAGTTTTTAGTGCATTTCCCAGGTGTAGCCTACTTCTTGAACACTAGTGCCACAACCACATGCTGAGTTAGTTCTCAGTTTCATCCTCTTTCATCATTGTGTCCCTCTTCTGACTTAAAACCAACCCATCTTATGCTCATTCCCCATTGGACCCTCAGAGGCTCCGTTTATGAGGTTCTCTCATATTACATCCTTAAATAAAATGTGGGTTGGTGATTTGAGGAGGGATCCCATCTCAGGATGTAGATAAGGAAGTGCACTGCCTTAGTCTTGTGTCAAAGCAAGAGATTCTGACTTTAAAGTCTCTTATAACAACATGGCAAATATGTCTGAAAATCATCTGACGAGCATTTATTTTTGTATATTCTTCTAAATTAGCACATTTCAACAGTCGAGCTCATTATTTCAAAACAATGTCATAGGCATGTAAGTTTATTCATGAAGAAAGCGCACAACAGAGAGAGACATCACTATACCCTGTAGATTTGAAATGAAAAGATACATGGGTCAGTACAATTCTTTTTGTGGAATTAAAGTTGGAACCCAGTGGGGTCAATTCATAAACATAAACAATTTGTCTTTTAATTACATAAACATTTTATTGTAATACAATTGCTTACAAACATTTTCTGTGCAATATCCTTCAATTTTGCAACAACATATAATAAAATTAACTATGCAAATATGAACCTAGTAGTAAAGTGCATGTATAAATAATTAACCATATGTAGTAGGATGTTAAGTTCACTTAACTTAAAAGTATACTTGCAATATAATAACTAATAACATAAACTAGTAGTTTACTGAGAGTATTAATACATCAGTGTACAATCATGAACTAAAATCTAAACTTTCAGTTTACCTATACATTTGCTTATAATATACTGTAGTTTACTGTAAAGATGCAATACAAAATTTTTACTCTTCAGTGTTGACTATTGTTACAATTTACACTTAAACATATACTTTTATAAACTAAAAAGTGTGCCAAATTTGTCCCAAGAAGTATTAAAATAGTACACGTACTAGTTCACTACTTCTAGTACATAGATTTTTGTATATTTAAATCAAATATACTTACTAGTATACTAATCACATAAACTATATTTGGAAACTATACTTGAACTTTACTTAAGCGGTCCCAATTTATATTAGGTGGCCTTAACTACTATGTACTTACATAAAAAAATAAGTACAATGTACTTATTGTGTTCATATTGTATTGTAAAACACTTTTGCTACTATTGAGGTGGGAGAGGGGTAAGGTTAGGGAGAGGGTTGGAGGTATGGGTAAGTTTAAGGGTGGGTTAAGGTGTAAAGTATGGGTCAACAGTGTAATTATAAATGTAATTACAGAAATTAAATACAGATGTAATTACATGTAGTTTTTTTAATATAAGTACAATGTAAAAACATGTATGTACACAAGAAGTACATTGTACTAAATTATTAATTAAAATGTAAGTACATAGTAGTTAAGGCCACTTAATATGAAGTGGGTCCACTTAAGCTTACTTAATTAAATGAGGGAGGGCGTGTTATCACAAAAATGAGCTCAAATAATACACAAGTTTAGTTTACTTACTACATAAAGTATACTGGGTCATCTGTGGTGAATGGGTGCCGTCAGAATGAGAGTCCAAACCCCTGATAAAAACATCATGATAATGTGTTGTAAAGTGAAGGGCTGTGTCTTTACAGTAACAAATTCATCATTAAGATGAACTATTGCTTCCAGCTAAGACCTTTGATGATAATTTTGCATTATTCAATGAAAAAGTCATCTTATCTGAATCAGTAGAGAAATATGCACAGATCAAGCACATTTTACAATTATTATTATGTATTATTATTTTTCATATGTTGGTGGATTTTGATGTAGAAGTACAATTAGGGATGGACTTGTTCACTGAAGGAAGCATTATTAATTTGGTCAGGAGTGACAGCTTAAAGTTGCCGTAAAAAATGCCTTGATTGATTATTTGTTGTGGTAATCAATATTATAGTCCAAATGCTGTCAGTTGAGCTTAATTTGTACCAAACCTGTTATTTCCTTTAAGCTAAACACATGGCATTGTGGGATCCAATATTCCATGTACTCATTTTGGCTAATGTAGTTATGACATCCATCCTGATATTTCATACGAAAAATTAAGATACTAAGCACAGTATTCCTAGTAAGAGTAGTATGCTAGCATGCTATTGTGATCATAGCCTTTCATAACTCAGGGAACAATAATGAAGAAAATGAGAAATGTACAAATATAGACCTCTGGGCGAACAGATACGAGAACAGAAAGCTGATGCAGACAGAAGTCAAGCGCAGGCAATGAAGTACGTCTGAAATAATTAGCTAATTAAAGGTGTGACGCCACAAAGAGGGGTTCGTCTGAGCAGACATTCAGGGTCAGATACATTTGAATACTAATATATATTATGCTATATATATTATTTCATTAAAACTGGAAAAGTTTCAAATGAGGTATAAACTTTCATTTAAAAATAATTATAATAATACTCATGCTTCATATTTTATTGTTTTGGGCATTAATTTGGATCACAAATAAGCCCAATTCATCATTCATTGCATAAGTACAAGAAATAGACAGTGTGCCAGAGTGCTAATAAACAACCAATTAATAATATGATTCCATATGCACATTATGTGATTAATTTAAATTATAGATGCTGTATGAATAGTGTTTTTTTTTTTTTTTTTTTGAGAATTAGATTAAATTGCCGCTTTGAACCGTATGCCAGAGGGCCGCATTTGTCCTTGTAGCATTTCTTAGAAGGTTTTCCTTCACTGATATTGAAGGACAACAGGAACGTCTCTAAATAAGGCTGATATATGTGCAGGAACTTCATCAGTACTTACAGGCATCTCACTAAACAACTATTACATCAATTTCACAAAGATTATGTTTTGCATGAGAGGACCAAATATCCGCACACTGTTTGCATTCAAGTGTTGATTCAGGGGATTTAATTAGAAGTTCAGCTTTGCATCATCCTGCTAATACAAACAATATGGAAATGACTGTCAGTGACCGTGTGGACATGCACTCCTTGTGCACACATGAGAGATGGTTAAGAGGTATGGAGATGTGCTTTTGGAGATGTTGTTAAGTAGTTTCCTGACTGTGAGATGATATATGCACATTTGAACTAATTAACTGCCCGCTGAACACCAGTATTTGGGTCAGTGATGTAACTCTATATACAGTGAATTTATTCAGTAATGCAAAAAAAAATAAAATAAAAAAAAATGAAATTAATGTATATAGTCAGCAACCTGAATACACATATACAATGATAATGAGTATTTTTACTGTATTTTATTGTATTTCTAAATGAAATTGCATTTTGATTTTATTAATTTATTTAATATTCTTTTTATTTATTTATTTATTTATTTATTTTTTGTGGGGCAAAGATGGTCAAAATGTTCATAATCAAGAAAACAAAATGAAAATCTTGAATAGAAAACCTTAAGTAGTCTGGCATAATTTTAGAATAAAATAAAAACATATATAATGCTATTGATCAGTGTTTGGAAAAGTTACTTTAGACAAAAAAAAAAAAAATGCATTAAAATATTGTGTTACTCCCTAAAATAGTAACTAATTGCGTTACATTTATGAAAAGTAATGTTACGTTACTTTTGCATTGCTTTTTCTCAACTGAGCTGGGCTTGTTTGTTTGTTTTTAATATCAAGAGTAAATGTAAAAGCATGAATATTCACCAGGCTGAAGGAAATTCAAATTATAGTCTGTACAGTAGAGGGTACAGCTCAAACAAATCTTTCATCTGTGCTACCATTCTAGATAGCATTAAGTTGAACACAAATGCTAAAAAAGGCTAAAAGTTGTGACTACCCCAACACAACATGGCATTTTTCATTAAATTAAAAACCTCTTATGAAAATAAAATAACAACAATAATAGTATGGATAATCTAATTATCTAATAATAAAATATTCACACACACACACAGTATATGTATGTGTGTATGTATGTATGTATATACATATGCATATGTAAAAGCTTAAGAAATGTAGTTCATTTTAAATAATAAACTCCCTTGTATTTACTTTGTAAATAAATCTAAACAGCATTTTCAATGAATGAAAACTTTTCATGAAAATCAAATAGAATAATATCATCAACAAAACCAACCAATCTTTCTAAGAAACTGGCACATGTGTATTACTGTACACTACATTTTTAAAATATTCTTAACTTTACTGTGGACATTCATTCACTCTTGTTTTTCATTGCTTGTAAAGTCATTTGTATAGATCACATTGGCCTCACTGAAGGATTGATGCATTGGTTCTAGCACTCTGTTTATCACTGTTCAGTGTCTCGAGTGCTTGCAGGGATTGTATTTCAGTGAAGCTCATGGTTCTCTCAATTGAATGATAATTATAGCTCTTAAATCAAAACCTTTTTCCAACAGGCACAATCATTGTCTAAGATTTCTGCCACCAAAAATACTGCATGGCATTTTTAATGAGATGCTTATTTAAGTTAGCCGCCTCAGGATCCGTTAAAATAAAAAATGTGAACAGGCAGCCATATTTTACTTTAATGAATGCATCTCTGACATGGGCATAAAGAAATTAGAAACTTGCCTTTTTCTGTTTTGAACTTAGACTTTGCTCATTTGCATGATCTATTAAAAACGGTATAGCATGGAGACTCCTGTAAATAAGCCCATTTAGATGCATTAAATCAAAATGCAAATGGAAACTAATTGCATCTCGAGGCTGAAGTGTAAGCATTTTTCATGTTATTACACTGAGAGAGTTCACCTGAGAACCATACTGAAAAAAATTGCTATGTCAGGAGACAAGCCATCTGAGGGAGAATAAGGTGATTTCATTCCAGAAAAACATGCAGTATATCATATACATGAAACCAAAAACAAAAGGATTAAAATGAAGGTTATATATATATATATATATATATATATATATATATATATATATATATATATATATATATATATATATATTGAAGGCTTTAACCTACACAAATACATACACGTCATTGTAACCTACAGTAACTTTCAATTAAACATGAATATTTTTATATCAGACACTATTCAATAAAATAAAATCATTTGCTCATTTGCATGATATAATATAAATGGAATAGCATGGAAACTCCTGAATATAACCCTATTTAAATACATTAAATAAAATACAATATAAGATGCATACCCATATAAATTGCTTAATTAATTATCTGAAATAAAGCTTAATTAAGTCCAGTGAATGCACTTATTATTATTATTATTAATAATAATAATAATTTATTTATTGTATTTGTTTTTATGAACGTATGTCAGTGGACAGTCAGACTGTCAAGGTTGTGATGAAATCTGATGGACTACTGAGGTCAAACAGGGCATAAAAACAGACATCTGTACAAACACATTTCCAGCTCAGCACTGGGAAAACATGTAGAAAATGTTCCACTGAAAAGTTAGTATGAAGGGACCATAATGCACAGGAGTGTGTGATGCATTAATTATGAAAGCACCTGTCCGAACTTTGTAATCACTCTGTTTAATGTCTATATATATATACATGTGCTGAATATTAGATTGTTAAGAATAGCCTATTAGCTGTATAAGATGAGCTCAACAAAGCATGCAGGGGAAAAAAAGTGTAGATCGATGCCAAGTAAATCAGCTATCCTGCAGCAAGGTCACAGGATATGATTCCCAACGGGAACAACCACTGTAAAGACCAAATTGATTTTTTCCCCAAGTTAATATACTCAGAGAAAAAAGTAGAATGTCCAAGAGCTGAATTACATCCCTGGTGCTCATTAGAACTGCAAAGAGTGTGAAATGTGTTTGGTGGGGAGCCTCCGGAAAGCAAATGTGCATCATTAATGCAAACACGCATGTGGTATTGTTCTGCTCGCCGCTGAAAAGACAGCATGATTGTGGCGAAGTATAATAATCTAGAATTTCTTGACTTTGAAAGCGTGGCATCTAACACAGCCTGTCTTCTTAATTGAAAGTGAGGTAAATAGGCATGGTTTAATCAGAGCGCAGCATAAACCCTACATTTTCATCAATGCAGTTCTGTACTGCATGCAGATGACGTGCCCACATCCCAAAGATGCATAATACAAGCCGTCTTATGAAAATATACAGGAAGAGTGAGGTAAGATTTAGAAAACATTAGTTTGGTCAACATAAAAGTTTTTAAATGTGTCTATGTAAATGTTTCTTATGCTCACCAAGTACAATGGTACTACAATAATAACATTTCTATTTGAATGTATTCTATAATGCTATTAATTTCTGCGATGCAAAGCTGAATTTCCAGCATCATCACTCCAGTATATAGTGTCACATCATCCTTCAGAAAGTAACCTAATATGCTGATTTGGTGCTCAAGAAACATTTCTTATTATTAGCAATTCTGTGATGGGACCACGAGCCGCTACTCATTTACCAACCACAAGCTTCCACACATAAGAGAGAGCAGACGTAAGAGGGCACGGAGCCCATATTTATTCTGTAGGCAAGCACTAATGTGTTGAACTTAATGCGAGCCCCAACTGGAAGCTAGTGCAGAGAGATGTATGAGAAAGATGAGAAAAAGAGGGGGGCTGAGAACTGATTCCATCTATATACAGGCGCATCTCAACAAATTAGAATGTTGTGGAAAAGTTCATTTTTTTTTCAATAATTCAACTCAAATTGTGAAACTCTTGTATCAAATAAATTAAATGCACACTGACTGAAGTAGTTTAAGTCTTTGGTTCTTTTAATTGTGGTGACATGCTAATCAGCTAATAAACTCAAAACACATCCAAAGGTTTCCTGAGTCTTCAAAATGGTCTCTCAGCTCGGTTCACTAGGTTACACAAACATGGGGAAGACTGCTGATCTGACAGTTTCCAGAAGACAATCATTGACACCCTTCACGAGGAGGATAAGCCACAAACATTCATTGCCAAAGAAGCTGGCTGTTCACAGAGTGCTGTATCCAAGCATGTTTATAGAAAGTTGAGTGGAAGGGAAAAGTGTGGAAGAGCAGTTGGGTAAATCTAACAAGCAGTGGCGGTTCTAGGATTTTATTGTAACAGGGGCCAATAAGGGGCCACATGTTACATTCAGGGGCCAAGTAAAGGGTACATGCAAAAGGAGCCCCTACCAAGTATTAAGTACATGTACAGTAAATGAACATATTTTCCAGAAGGCCAACAATTCACAAAAAAAAAAAAAAAAATGTTTTCTTCTTTGTATTAGTCTCATGAAGTATTATAATTTGTTGAGATGAATTGGTGGGTCTTTGTTAAATGTGAGCCAAAATTATCACAATTAAAAGAACCAAAGACTAAAACTACTTCAGTCTGTGTGCATTGAATTTATTTAATACACGAGTTTCACAATTTGAGTTGAATTCCTGAAATAAATGAACTTTTCTATGACATTCTAATTTATTGAGATGTAAATGTGTGTGTGTGTGCATTCAATATTGCAACAATATATTAAAAAATTATGTTTTTACTGAATTTATTATTTAATTGATATGAGACTTAAAACAATTGAAACTCATAACATTTCCTATTTACAAGTACTGTGCACTCATGGGTGATTGGATTCATTTATGCTAAAAATGATTTTAGGTGTGTCATTTCTAAAATGTGTTTTATGTCAAAGCAAATTTCTCTTTACGTCTATAATTATAGAACTGACAATCTGAAAATGTTACCCCACACTCGCCTATTATTTTCTCAGTGAAATGACCCTGTATGATAAATCAATTAACCTGCTATGTAACCCAATTAGCATTTGGACCTGAGCTCGACAGGGTGTTTGTGAACAGAGCTACCATCTGATTGAATAATCAATATGTGTAGGTCAAATGAATATCTAATTACAGTCTTCAAATAGACAGCATTCTATGTCAAATTCTAGAATTCTATCAATCATTTTTTTCATTCTATCGTTTTTTTTTTTTTTGGGGGGGGGACTGAATAGAAATGTGTCACACTCTCATGTTTTTAAATGCAAAAACACTACAACATTAACCGGAAGGGGGACATGCTATCCTTTGTTAAACTTGCAAAAGATTTTTGGTAATAGACATTCTGAGCACAATTTACAAACGTGAGTCACATTATATCGTGCAGAAGCTCCTTCTTTAGTTACCTTATCTGTAACACAAGGGTGTTGGAGACTATAGATCATAAATTGCACAGAAATGTAAATGTTGTGAATTCAGAGTTTCTGAAAGGTACTTATACTTTACAGTTTTTTTATTTGGATTCAAAGCTTATTTCAAGCATGCACTGAATAGCTAGCAAGTGCTTCAGACGTTTCTCAGAGTAGCGTGTGCATTGCATTTTATCATCTATCTGAGCTCTCAATAGCTATTTCCATTTGCTTCAATTCAATTTCTGAAGTAGCCTCAGCTAGGAAAGGTTTTCAGAGGCATCAATTTAAACCTATTCACACATTTTTTTTTTTTTTCAATTGCATTATTGTGTCGTTGCACATCAAAACTGTATTACAGGTTTCTTTCTTTTTTTTTTTTCTTTTTTTTGAATTTACACCCACCTACCATAAATTTCTGGCATTGTCAGGTTGACATCTGATTTCTTTTTAACCAATTTTCCTAATACTTGTGCCCTTTTCTTGAACCCTACAGTGTTTTCCTGACTGCAGTTATCTGTAACATATCAGTGTTTGCACATAACAGGTCCATCTTTTTCAGTCATAGACAAGCATTCTCTCATTAGTCGATTCAACTCTTATTTTGTCAGTGCTGATGCGCGGCTCACCTCTGCTGCTGCGCGTCTGACTCAGGGGCCTAATTACCAATGGGAAGTCATCCACTACGAAATATGTCACACTTCATTTAATATGTTAATGAGAGATTTAGCTCCTCGATGTGATGGGTTTTCACAAGTGCTCGTTTGAAAGGTTTTGTGTGGGTGAACTTTTGCGGCATCGACTCACACGTGTCCATGTCATCTGTGGGCAATGAATACCAAAATTGGAAAAAGAGGAAAAACACTTTGTCAACTTCCACCTAAAACCGCAAAGATCTGATTAATGTGACTTAAAAGAATTTCCGAGCTTTGTTGAAGCACCGCAGGCGGGATGTATTAGCTTAGTGGGATGTGGAAGTGTTAGTTCTAGTGTTAGTCTGAGAGTGAGGTGATCTGAATGCGAAAGAGAGAGACAGGCAACACTTTATTTGTGTTAAAACACATATTTTAACTGATTACTGTAGTAAAATGAATGCTAATGTGTACTTATAAGCAGCCCCACAAAATATTTACATGTTCTGTAATTACGCAGAAACACTTGTAGTAATTATCGTTTAGAAATTAGAAATTATTTACATCACATAAACATTTTGATATTGTTAAAGCGTGTCTGAAGATAGCACTTGATGGTCAAAGTGTGAAAGTTTAGTCTAGTCTTCTTTTTCAAATACAACATATCACTAGGACCAGAAGAAAGAAACTGGACTGCAATCAAGTGTCTGAGATTGCCAGGAGATGAAATACACATAACCAATCCCCTCACTTTCTCGATTTATGTGTACACTGATCAGGTTTTCAACTGGTCAAAGGCCTGTATGAGCAACATACATCAGGAAACGTAACGCTAAATGTGAAGAATAAAATGCAAATCTAATATTGAATGAAAATAATATACAAATCAATCACATAATTGCCTATTGTTTGGATAGAAGTGACATCTTTGAAAAGGTTTTTGCCAATCTAATCAAACCCTGTGGGACTTTGGCACAAATTCATGTGTCACCTGCTAGACGTGGGCCAAAGCAGACAGCTGCCAAAACGGACAGGTTGTGAGACATGCCCTCATCTTCAAACAACCCAAGACAGAGACAAAAACAGCGACGACTACAAGTAATATAGGGGAACTTGCAGCAATTGAAATAGTTAGGTGCTGCAAATTATCGGTTGCTTTATTCAGCTTTCGTCATATATATAATAAAAAATATTTCTGATGCCAAGAACTTCATGGTTATTAAATGATTGATAATTAGGTCATTTTATATATTTTTGTCAAGTACAATGAAAAACATATTTGAACTTTTTTTTTTTTTTTTGGCAAATCTTTTTAATTGTTTGTAATCTAAACTGGAAAAAATTACAATGATTTCTGTAAGCAAATATATTAAAGTGTAATACAATCTATAAAAAAAAAATAATTATACACGCACAAACACACACACACACACACACACATATATATACAGTATATATATATATATATATATATATATATATATATATATATATATATATATATATATATTCATATTATTTAAGACAATATTTAATCCAAACCATATAAATGATTAATTTAATTATATATATACAGTGTATTTAAATATGTTTATTTTTGTGCGTGTATAATTTTAACATAATATATTACAATAATACAATTTAATTTAAATTTAAAGTGTAATACAATCTATAAAAAAAGTATACACGCACAAACACACACACAAACACACACACACACACACATATATATATACAACCCAAGACAGAGACAAAAACAGCTACGGCTACAAGTAATGTAGGTGAACTTGCAGAAATTTAAATAGTTAGGTGCTGCAAATTATCAGTTGCTTTATTCAGCTTTCGTCATAATAATAATTTGAATATTTCTGATGTTGTATGTTAAAATATAAATAATTAATTTAATTATACACACACACACACATATATATATATATATATATATATATATATATATATATATATATATATGTGTGTGTGTGTGTGTGTGTGTGTGTGTGTGTGTGTGTGTGTGTATAATTTTAACATAATATATTACAATAATAAAATAAAATTTAAGGCAAAATTCAATCAAACCCATATAAATAATTAAGTTTATTTGAATTTGATTTGTAAGATTTGTTTCTATATATATATATATATATAGTAATAATTAAAAAAAGTTAGATTTCAAGTAGGGTTTTTTTTTTTTTTTTTTTTTTTTTTTTTTTAGAAATTGTGTTTACTGATTATACCATCTTAATAAGCATATTTGGACAATGACAGCATGAAATATCACTCCTAAATATGGGCTTTGAAAAACTAATTATATTTATGTGTGGTGTGAGCAAGGCCAAATGCTGTGTTTATTAAGACATTACTTCCAGCATAAGGCCATCATCCTTCATTTCTCAAGCTTTAGGGGTCGTATTCATCACAAAATTGCCTCCATGCTTGCAACTAAATCTTGGTGGGTAACCTGAGTGACACTGTAACCGAGACGGCCTCCATGCCGCGGCCCACGCTGGCCTCTGTCGGCCTGGTGTTTGTAATTACTGCGTGCGTCACAGAGGGAAGGGGACGGGGCCATGCAGGAGACGACTGAGGACAGATGGCTGGAGGATCAGCCCTACGCAGGACACGAGACAAACCGCAACGCTGCTCACAACAGAAAGCTGACAGTGAAGGAGCCTCCTGCCGGGAGCCTGAAAGCTCTTTCCAGCGCTGTCCAACAAGCTGCCATCGCTAACATGTTCATACGGCCAAGACCGCGGGGACCGGAGGAACAGTGTTGTATGTTAAAAGGGATGAAGAGCAGGAAACAGGTGCGAACACAGAAAGCTTGTATTTGCAGGGTAGAGATTCAAACAGCCTGCTACTTTGACTTTTTTTTATTGCTTTAAACTTTAAAATGAATAACTTAAGGGAAAGTCTGAACAGTTTAATATATTTGGAATTAAATATTTAATGCAGAGCCAGATCAAATCATGTTATCCTGAATAACAGAGGTTGTAATTACACCATCTGGCTGCTAAAAGCATTTACCTCCATTGAGAGCCATTCAAAAATAGCTGCATATTTAACAAAATTGTTGTTTTGCAAGCAATATATGACTAATAGGTCATTATATTATAGTAGATATTTCACCAAGGCTGTTTTTTTTAAGGCTATTAGGGGACCATTTACCAAGAACATGTTTTTCTGCTAAAAAAATTGAGACATGTGGCTGTAAATAAATAAATATGGCAACTATGCCATTTTACCTTGTTTTTACCATCTTTGAACTAATTTGTCAAATTGGAATCATACCCAAGTGCCCAGCATTGCAAGTGCAAACACCAGGTGAGCTACAGAGAATTATGGATGTGTGAAGCAAAACTTAAAGGGTTTGATTTTACAAAGCATGCACTATAGTAAAAGTGTTTTGAGATCATGGCATCATAGTGTGCAATGAACCACGCCAAAAAGGTCTTTGTTATTTTGATAATCGGCCCCATAATCACTGTGTGAAAGGTTGTTGGTTACTGTCTCTAGAGTTCATTTCAGTTGCAAACTGCAGTGAATTGTATATAGAAGCATGTTTTTCCAAAATTGCAGGTAGAGGCATGAAATGGACATTTTCCCCATCTTATGCATTTGAAATCACAGCCAAGCATTGTCACATGCTCTAATTGTTTTTTGCTTTTCACCCAAATTCACAAGCATTTACATGACTGTTCCATATATAGTGAAACATAGTATATACTGTAGTATGTTACACAGTATGATTTTTAAGACAGAGCGAATAAAAGAAGAATTAAGGAGAATCAATACATTATGAATGGTTTACTGCCACCGTGCAAATAATATGTCATTGTGTAATCCATAAAAAGTAACTGTAAACTGATTATGAGCATTATAAAATGTACTATAATCTAATTACAAATACTTGATATTTGTAATCTGATTACATAATCCATGTTATATGTAATCAGTTACTACCCAGATCTGTATGTTGGAGCCTGTCCTCCAACAAAAACCGACCATATAGGCCATTTGTGTAAGCATTTATTACTACCTATATTTAAGTTTTAAAGTTAAGCGCCCTCTAGCTGGCGTAAAAATAATGACAGTATCGCGTTGCATCTGTCGTCGTGAAATGGTGTATAACGTCATTACCAATCAAAACGCACGTTTATTCAAATGCAACACGTGGGCTTTTTACACCGATCTCACAGTATTTCCTACATATTTACTAGGAGGCTTATTCGTTCGAATGACCACCCCTTAACCCCACCCCTAAACCTAACCCTCACAGAAATCATGCTAAATTAAGATTTATTGAGCATACATTTTTGTGCACGACTGTTCCCTGGGATCGAACCCATGATAGCATGATTACATAACAAAGTATAACGCAACAATCTACCAACTGAGCTACACGAGACGCAAATGATAGGGCAAATAAAAGAGTACAAAACATTAATATGAAAATTACCTTTTGCCGATTGGGGCGCAATCGTAGTATACGCTCTGATGGGTCGTATTTCAGGGATTTGGACAAACGACCTATGCGAGCGTATTGGTTGGAGGACAGGTTGGTATGTTCTATATAACTGAATATTTGTATCATTCTCATTTGTATAGGTTATGTTTGGATGAGTTAATTAACCCACTACTAAATCCCTTATGTTAACCAGTATTCATTCACTGCTCAGATTCAGCTCAAGCAGGTCAGTTTACAACACTGACTATGATTGGATTATTTTAAACAATCATATTCTTTCTAGAGTTTTCTTCAATATATTGTTAATATATTGCAGTTCTATTTTTCTTGTTATATTTTAAACAGTATAATAGTTTTAATTAAAACCATGTCATTATCATCATTATTTGATCATTTTCGTTACTGTGACAAAGCTGAAAAACCATTTGATGAGGTTAACACTGCCTGGAAATCTTGGGCCCTCGGGCATCTGCTGGTAATTGTGCCCTGATTCATTGCCTGGTCAATAAATGACCATTGGCATGGACAGTATCAGAATAGCGAGTATGTGAAAATCACAGCAATTCAGTTTTATATATTTCATTTTAACAATTTGAAGCCAAACTTCTTGCCATTTTATCAGATAGCTGGACACAAAGAAGGTTTAAGATGCACTGTAAAAACTTTTTGTAGTGCTGCCCATTTAAGTGGACCCCTAACAAGTGAAAGTCGATCCAGTATTAACATGCAGGAAGCACCGTTGTCTTAGGTCCTGTGTATTAAGCATATGGCACTTAGTCGATGCAAAACACTGAATTATTTATGGGAAAAAATAAATTCAAGTCATGAAAGACAATCCCCAAGAGCCCTGGCCAGACTGGAGATTAAGGCAGAGTTTGCAGGGAAAGTTGGAGCCCATAACAAGCTGTGAATCACAAGATGTGAATTAACAAACTGAATTACAACCACCAAACTGGGAAGTGACCATGAGATGCTTAGACAAATACAGGTGGAGACTGTGGTCACTGGGATATCATCCATCAAAATACTCACCCAAAAATGAGAATTCGCTGAGAATTTGCTGTACTCACCATCAGGGCATCCAAGATGTTGATGAGTTTGTTTCTTCATCAGTACAGATTTTGAGAAATTTAGCATTACAGAAAATCACTCACTCACCAAAGGTTCCTCTGCAGTGAATGGGTGCCGTCAGAATGAATAAGAATAAGAATAATTCCGCAATGATTCCAGTTCAAAGCGAACATATATGTTCCATTCAGAGTGCATTGACGTGTGCGAGACGTGAATTGAAATTGTATTTATTTACAGAGGTATATGATATCACACTTGTCCATGTGTGGAGACATTGGCGCAAATCCATGAATGAATGTTCCGAAGTGAGGTAAACTTCAACTGATTTTCCATTTCCCCTGCTCAGGGAGTAGGGAGCAATGAACACTGTGTAGGGCTCATGTCAATCGGAACACCATTCAAGCAGAGATCTCGTTTCTAAGCTGATTATTTGAATTAGGTGTGTTAAAGGGAGACATGCAAAATACGCAGACTGTAATTGGGAACTGCTGATGTAGAGCACTTGTTGTTTGTTGCTTCTCCGATCACAAACGCAGACATGGTTTTAAAGTTTACGTGGTGCAATGCGAAAAAAACACAGTATAAGTCATTATAATCCATAACTGGATGCAACAAATGGCTTATTTTTAATGGTTTTATTGCCATCACTTTATGAAGTGAAGTGAAGTGAAGTGACATTCAGCCAAGTATGGTGACCCATACTCAGAATTTGTGCTCTGCATTTAACCCATCCGAAGTGCACACACACAGAGCAGTGAACACACACATACACACACTGTGAGCACACACCCGGAGCAGTGGGCAGCCATTTATGCTGCGGCGCCCGGGGAGCAGTTGGGGGTTCGATGCCTTGCTCAAGGGCACCTAAGTCATGGTATTGAAGGTGGAGAGAACTGTACATGCACTACCCCCACCCACAATTCCTGCCGGCCCGAGACTCGAACTCACAACTTTTCGATTGGGAGTCCAACCCTCTAGCCACTAGGCCACGACTTCCCATTATGGCAAAGGGCGTAACATTTCCATCACACGCTTGAGGTATTCGGCCAATCATAAAGCACAAGATAGCTGGCCAATCACAACACATCTTACTTTTCAGAATGATGAGCTTTGTAAAAAACAAAATGTTTAAGAAAGAATGGTTAATATGGTTAATATACATGAGGAACTTTGGGTCAAAACACTTTTCTGTGTGGGCAGGGCTACTCAACATACAGTAATGCTGCAGAAACAGGACAACTTAGTTCAGTTTATTGTAAGGACCTGATTTAACAGAAAACAACTGCCTAAATATTTTGTAAGCATTTATCATTTTAGAGTCTTATTTGGATGGCAACAATGTCCAAATTTTATATAATGTAACAACAAAAGATTTGGTAGTTTTCAGTGTCACATGATCCTTCAGAAATCAGCATTTGCTGCTCATTTCTTTTTATTATCAATATTTAAAACAATGGTGCTACTTAATATTTTTGAGTAGAAACCATGGAACATATATATATATATATATATATATATATATATATATATATATATATATATATATATATATATATATATATATATATATATATATATATATGATTTTTTTAACATTATAAATGTCTTTACTGTCACTTTTGATCAATTTAATGCATCCTTGCTGAAGAGAAGTATACATTTGTTTATGATTTTCTTTTTTTACTGACTTCAAACTTTTAAATGTTAAGTCAAACAGAAAGTTAACTCGGATATATCCTGACTTCTGACAAGTTATTTCCTGTGGAGGTCCCACATAGTTTGCACATGGTGGAACACCCTTCAGGTAATGTTCTTATTTGGCACATGGCAAAAAAAAAAAAATATATATATATATATATATATATATATATATATATAAAACTATATTATTATATATATACTTTTTCTTTTTTTTCTTTTCCTGTGGGTATTATCAGCTCTGACCAACTGGAGATTTATGAATTAATGCTGGAGTCATAAGTTGTTTTGCTATGCGAAACAGATATCTGCATACCCAATCCCTTTGGGAGCAGATTAAAATAAGTTACTTCAAGGAATCGGAATCTGGTCTTGCTTGAATGTTTGAAGCACCGCTTCTCTCTTAGCACTGAGGTCTTGGCTTTACATTGATAAATATTGAGTTTGACATTTCATTCTTCCTGGTGAAGCAGAGTACAGTGTGCCTGCTGTCTATAAGCTTCTATTCAGTGTGGAGGTGATGCATTGTAGATAATACACTTGCTGTATTAGACTTGCAATGCATTCTCACCTACATATTTCACACAAACTCCGTTTTCAACCGTTCTTTTGGCTTCTTATGAGTAAATAAGCATTGAAGTCTCCACCTGTAATGAGGAAACCGTTGACCATGTTGCTCCCTGTACCATGCTATGCATAAGCCGACAGGTTAATGTAAAAAATCTCACACAAAAGATAACTTTTTTTCAGTGTCGAAATCTTTGCCTTCCAAACTATGGAATTATAGCGGCAGATGTGGCATAACAAAACGCTCCTGTAGCAGTTTGCATGCAAATCCGATGATACATACCTCCTGAACACAGGAATGCATTTCAAAGAAGATTTCACAGCTATTAGGGTGTTATGGAAATGCCTAAACCTAAACCAGTTACTGTGGCTGGAACACTACAAGTTTTTCAGTCAGTGGCATTATACTAATTTTTATCCAAAACTAGTAATTTATTTAAAAAATGCATTAAAAAGCAATTCATGCATACAGTGACTTGAATACACTATTCTATGCAAAATAAGTTTTTGAATTTCTGAATAATGAATTAATTATTTTAAATGTCTTTTTTGGTAGGCATGAAGTAAAGGGTTAATTTATATTTTTTAATACAAGGTTTGGCATTACCTTTTATTATTATTTTCATTACATCACACACACATAAATATAAATACAAATACATAAAAATAAAATACAGTAACATTTTCTATGAAGCTCGTATTTATAATACATTTTACAGGTATTCTTAAGGCATTATAATAAATGCATAATGCATTACAAATGATAATAATAATAATACAACTTATAATATGTTGTATCATAATAAATAATCATAACAACAATTAGAATGGATTGTAATACACATATGTGGCTATACATTTTAAGGGTATGTTTATTTATAACACATATCTAATACCATGTTAAATGCACTTAATATTTAATATCTGCACAGTATCTTACTACATCTTGTGAGTGGTTCAATGATTTTGAGTTTTCCCTGTCAGTTTAA